>NW_008670867.1:0-9599 GCF_000695815.1 Acanthisitta chloris
CCTTCCAGCAGATCGACACTCCCTCCAACTTTGTGTCATCCACAAACATGCTGATGGTGCACTTAATCCCCTCATCCAAATCATCAACAAAGATACTAAAGGGCACTGGGCCCAGCCCTGACCCCTGGGGAACACTACAAGTGACCAGCCAACAACGGGATGCAGCACCGTTCACCACCACTCTCTGGGCCATCCAGCCAGTTCTTAACCCAACAGAGAGTGCCCCTGTCCAAGCCGTGGGCTGCCAGCTGTTTCAGGAGTGTGCTATGGGAGATGGTGTCAAAGGCTTTGCTGAAGTCCAGGTAGACTACATCCACAGCCTTCCCCTCATCCACCAGGCAGGTCACCTGATCATAAAAGGAGATCAGGTTGGTCAGACAGGACCTGCCCTTCCTAAACCCATGCTGGCTGGGTCTGATCCCTTGTCCATCCTGTAAGTGCTGTGTGATGGTCCTTAGCATGAGCTGCTCCATGACTTTGCTGGACACTGAGGTCAGGCTGACAGGTCTGTAGTTTCCTGGGTCCTCCTTTCAACCATTTTTGTGGATTGGTGTGACATTTGCCAACTTCCAACCCAATCTGGGACCTCCCCAGTGAGCCAGGACTGTTGGTAAATGATGAAGAGTGGCTTGGTGAACTCTTCTGCCAGCTCCCTCCTTACTCTGGGATGGATCCCATCCAGACCTATAGACTTGTGAAGAATGAATAAATAAATAAAGAATAAAGAATAAATCATCTGTTCATTTTGATTTCCAAAATGGAGGTTAAAATCTTTCTGCCCATAACGACTTGAAGAAGTTACAGATACAATGAAGTTGAACTCCTTGATGCAGGTTACAGAACAGTGATGTCAGCCACAAGTTAAGGTTTAAGAGGTTCAGACTGAATGTTAGAAAAACTTCACTACTAGGATGGCATTGCAGTACATTACAGCAACAGGATACTCCAAGAGAAGGTGGAATGTTCATCCTGAGAGGTTTTAAAAACTCCACCATGCAAAACAACTCCTGATTTGATCTAGTATTGGCAAAAGTCCTGATTCAAGAGTGATAGTGAACTAGATGACCTCTATGGTTTATTCGAGCCAACATTTCTATGATTTTATCATAAAATGCAGATGCAATAAATGATAAAAACAACAATAAGAAAGGAAAATGGAATAAAAACCTACTCAACTCAGCCTTGCAGGAAAGATTGTAGAGGGAAAAATATCTGTGACTATCTATGGCTTTATTTTTCTTCAACACCAATGAACCTAAACAACAGCTGATAAAAGGTATTCTAGAGCATCCTAGTAAAAAGGCATTTGGAAGTATCTCCCACTGTGTTCCCTCTAGTTCCCTCCCACAGTCCTTTGAATTTATTGCAGGGATACTAATATAGGTCATCAAAGAGAGGATTGCCCTACCAGAGCACAGTAAATCAAGCATATCACCTTGTTAGCTTTGATGTGGAATCTACATTGTAAGATAACTGTTGATGGCAGCAGAAGTGGAAAAGCAGTGCTCACTTTAACACAGATCTGACTGTGCTGCATTCCTCTCCAAGATGTGTGGCAAATGTCTACGATGAATGGTGTCTTATGGTTTGATTTGTGCCCTGTCCTTCTGTAGAGAAAGCTGGATCATAATGCAGGCTTAATAATCCCCATAACAATTCAGTTTCCTGTGTTTTGTCCACTTGCATGCATGGGCACTTTCTTTTATTCCAAGGATGAAAGAGTCTGTATTCCTTTAAAAGTATTTATTTATAAATATTCCAGCTGCTGCCTTCCTACTGACTGCTAAGTTTGAGGAGAAAGATTTCACTCAATATCATCCTGCAGTTGGACCCCAAAATGGAATAAAATTATTTTTTAGCATCATTGTTTTTCTTGAAGACACCCCAATTTATAATTGGTGCCAAGTTGTTTCTTAATTTCTCCATATTTGTTCTTACTTTGTTTTATTGTCATGAGGACAGGAAATATGAGTCAGTAACCCTAAGATCATCCATTCCACTCACTTATGGGGGGTTTGAAGCCCAGGGCTAACAAAAAGTGTCAAATATTTCAAATAAACTGAAAAAGTCTCTACCATTTACCACCCACAGCTGTGTTCACATTTGCAGCAGCATCATAACTAGTCTAAAATATGTTTAAAGAATTAAGCATACTAGCTCCACAGAAAGGAATGTTTAGGCTCTCAACAGTTATACCTGAAAAGGAATATATTATGAGGTGTTCTTTTAAATGGAGCATTTAACATCCCTAGATAAATCTTATATATTCTTTGATGCGTAAATAAGGAATTCACATTTGCTTTGAACTGCTGAAAATGTGACCAATTCCCATATTTTCTTGATTAAAAAATGTTACTGATCTCTTTTAACTTTTCATTTTTCTGACATTTTCTTCTTCTTCTCAGCTGAATTATAAATAACCACTTTTACAGAAAGTCCATTCATTTACTATTTCCTGTTAGACAAAAAGCACAGTTAGCTGGACTTCTCTAGTGCTCATCTATTCTCTAGAGACTTTCAGATCTGTATCTAAGATCAGAGGTTCAGAGCATGCAGGTAAGTTGTGTTTCTCTAGACCCACCCCAGAACAATTAATGGACTCCAGTCATGCAGAATAACACACATTCCTGGAAATGTTGACCAAAGAAATCTTCCATCACCAAAAGACAAAAATCTTACACCAAAAGTTAGTGGTGAATCCTAGACCTTTAATTTTTTCACTTAGTTACTCTATGATTGAAATTACTTACTTAAGTGGAATCAGACTTTGAAGTCTTTAATTGCGGAGTAGAGCAAAACCTCTGTAAGTTTATATGTACTATTATGCACTGTTCTTGATAGCAGCATTTACAGGAGTCAGTACATTGAAGACAAGGACATCTACACTGGCAAACAGGAGCAACGATGGAGAAAGACATCTTACTAGACTTCGGCACAGTTTGCAACACCACACCAGATGCTTGCATAAAAATGTGGGTAACAGTCTCAAACCCACACTTGAATGAACTTTTCCATTGATGGGGGAGCCTGGTTACTCTATTCTTTTAAAAGATGGGGAGAAATCCTGGTAGTGCCACATTTTTGGTAAGAGTCTAGTGGTGAGAGCATCTGAGCAAGAAGTGTGAGTCCTAGTCTCAGTGCTACACTATACATCCTGAAAATGTCCATAAATAACTTACTGCAATTGACTACATTCCCTGGAATTGTTAGATGCATTTAGAAGAAAATTAATTTGCATTTTGGAAAGTAATGGCACCACAAATTCTGACTTTTGTGGGAAACACACAGTACATCCTGAGCATTGCTGAACTACAGAGTGCCATTCCTGAACGATCCTTTTGAGCTGAAGTTTTACAATATAAAGGTTGGTGGAATCAACTTCATCAATTGCATGTTTACAGTTAACAGGGCTGGAGCTGCCATGGGTGAGCTATAGATAGGTAAGAGCTATGATAATAGACTAGTCCTGTGGTTAGATCCCTCTTAAAACTTGGACTTGAGATAACCTACTTTGGGAAATTCAAGTGTGCACTACAGAGTGTCATTTAGGTGCTACTAAACAAAAACATGTTACGGTAAGTCAAGGGGTAGTACTGTAGATGATAAAGTATTTTCACTGGTGGTAAACAAGTGCCTGTGGTCCTTCTGTTTACTTAGGGAACTAGAAGTTGTAGGTTGCTCATTCAGTTTAGATACTTAACACTCACACTAGACACCTAAATCTTTTTTTGGACTTATATTTTAGGTGTCTGTAAGCAACCCCGTTCCTGTTAAATTAATGAAATTATTTGTTCCTTCACAACTTTTATAAATGTTATCTCACTTCTCATGTCTGATATGAAGGAATATGAAATTTAGGTTGTCACACACCTTTCTAAAACCATTATATAATCTTACCTGGTACAGCTGCTCAGCAATATAGCAGAAGGAAACAATATGATTTTGTGTCTATGCCTCTTCATCAGGGTCTCATGCTCTGAGAAGAGCAATATATACCATTGGGTAGTTTTTTACTTTCTAGTCAGAGTTTTTCCTGTTCATGTAAACAAAGTGATCCAAATTTTAAAAAACACTATAAGTAAAATTGTCTCAGAGTCATTCTGCTGATTAAATGGAGACACTGCACAGAGATATTTGTCTCTGCTTTACCTCTGAAGCCCTGTATTTCATTTGTTTGGGAACTCAGTCAACTCAAGGTAAAAGTTCTTTATGGGAGGTTTGTAAGGTATCCACTGCATCATTATACATTTCTTTATTATGGCATTGACTGATTTGTATCATGTTCCTGTGGTGCTCAGCAAGCATGGGAGCTGACCCAAGTCTCTTATTACATATTTGACTGCAGAAATCAGTACATTTGGGAAGACAGAAGTGTTATTAAACTGAATTATGTTATGTCTTCATTTTTCTGCTTCAGAGCAGCATGATATAAATGAATTAAGTCAAGTTTTGGGGCCTTTGCATGAAGGAAATTAGTTAAACATGAATCTGGGACAGTCTGGGCAGTGATTGCTACCAAATTTCAGAGAAATTAATTAATCTTACAGTAGTCATAGTTTCCTCTTAATCTGTCTGTCAAAAAAAAGCAAAAACAAAACCTCTTTAGTGTGATTGCCTCTTGATCTTTAACACAGTTTTATACATTTATGCTTGGTTTGGCTCAGAATCACATATGCGAAAAGATGGCTTCTCCAACTATCCCCCTTCAAATGCAATCTGATCTAAAGGTCAAGCTAACTTCTTTCTTGTGACTCATCAAGAATAATAATGTTTCTGAAAGCCCAATTCTGGCCTTAAATTCATGGCCTCACATTCACCTGTGCAAATAACTAAATGCAGAATTTGATCTCCAAAGAGATCACTTAAGAAACTATACTGTCTTCCACAGGGTTCTGCAGAGATTCTGTGAGGTTAAGGTCTCCTCAGCCTATGTCTTGATAAATATTTGCTCGTATTTTTCTCTCTAAAAGAGAAAAAAAAAGGGAGAAAAAATTCCCACACTTTTGTTTCTAAAGTATCCAGAGAATTCCCTTTAGTATCATTTTTTCTAGGTCTCTCCAAAGTCTTGTCACAGACCAGAACTGGGCATTTGTTGTAATGCAAATTGGAATGGCTGCATTTGCCAACTTTCTGAAAGTTTTTATCTGGTGTTTCAATTCAGATTCATTTCTAAATATTTGAAAGATGAAAAATCACAATCAGAGTAGTCCTAAAGAACAACTCCTTTTTGTTACATTTTTTCCTTCAAAGCCAAGCAATTACTGGTTAAAAACTCACAATTTATGTAAGTACTTTTGAAAACAGTAACAATTAAAGGAAAACTAAAAAAACACTAAACAATTAGAAAAATTATTAAACTAGCTGCTAAAAGTGTCACAAAAAAACAAATAGCACTAGCAACAGTTCTACTGGGAATGTGGAGTAAATCAAGGCATGTTAGGTTAGCAGGTGTGCAAATAACACAAATTATTTGGAACACACAGTATGTTTGACCAACAATAATGTAATTCATGATTAGTAAATAATGCAAAAAAAAAATAAAGAAAAACATTCAGTCATGAGCCTGGAGGAAAGATGACCGACCCATAGCTTTTCTAACTTCTCTATCAGTAAAACCAGTTAAATAAAACTTTATGTTTCCCTCTAGGTTTTTCCTTTTATTAAAGACAAGCAAAAAAAAAAAAAAAAAAGAAAAAAAAAGAAAGAATATACATGTAGTAAAGACTTTACACGAAAGAAGATGTAAAGATATTTCATGAGCACAATTAAAGGCTGTACTTGTCTGATGCTTGGTGGGGGGTATTTCTTCCAATCAGAATATTAAAGAACATTTGTTTCCAAACTCACAAGCTTCCCCCTCGGTTTTGTGGTCCTGCATTCCTTCAAAAATGCAGTTGTTGCAACGGTTGAGATCCCACAATTCCAAATCTAAAGCTTTATCTATTGTTACTGAAGTTAAAACCAAAACTTGAACCGGCATCACAAGTAAAGCAGGAACCAGCTCTCAGCTTGAGCACAGTACACTCATGGGGCTCACAAAGCAGCCAAAGTCACAGAACATGAGCCATATTACCTGTGAACCTGGGAGTTGACATCACAGTTGGATGCAGTAAAACAGTCCTCCACAATGAGTGTGGCAAAGACATGCACTGCTGTGTCCAGGCCTGCACTCTGAATGAACTTTCCTAGCAAGTCAGAAAGTAGAAGAAAGGTAGTCACTCAGATTTGTTGGGTTGACTATTGCAAACGTTTTGGACTGTTGCAGCTTGAACGCCTACAGGGACATATGGAAACAATATCACATGTTTTTGCCTTCCCAAACATTGATTTGCTCTTGCTTGTTTCAGCTTGAGCCAGTTGGTTTTCATCTGAAAAGTGGTTTCCTGACCTTTGCTGATGCATTAGGCACAATGACAGCTGCATGAGCAAAGAACAAGATAAACCGTTGGGTGCTATAACTCTACTGTTGGTAGCCAAGACCATGGTGTTTCTCTTTCCTCTTCTCCCAGGAGTCTCAGGTGGATTTTGAAAAAGAAATAAAAAAACAAAACTCAGCACTGATTTCTGCAAGATGTTCCGAGAAAGAGAAGTTACACTTTACTGCTAGGAAGAAATCTAGTAGACCATGGCTATGTATTCCTGCTATATGACAAAGATGCAGGTGCTAGTACCAGTGTGCTTTGCTGTGTCATGGCTACAGGGATGTCTGATAGTTTGATCAGGAGTATTTAATGTGTGTTTGTGGCCTGAAGAAGATTTAAAAGTAGCATCGGTACTCTGTCCTGGTTTAAATTCTGCTCATAAGCCTGCTGTGAGGTCAGCAAACGTCACCTGTTGTTTCATCTTGAGACTTACTTTTGTCTTGGTTATTTTGCTCAAAAGAACAGGCTGGAATCAGGGCAGCAGCTGAAGAATACTCTGCCTACCTGTAGGCCAGAAGATGAAACTCCAGCCTGTAAACTCACCAATTCATGTGTCAGTGCTATTCTCTAGCCTAAATCAAGGGAAGATAAAGTTGTTATTAATATTCAAAAATCTTCAAACTACAACTCAGAGACTGAAGCATTATTAAATGCTTCCAAAACTTTAAGCCACTTACTTTAATATCCATCAAGGGAGAGAAGACCTTTCTGTTTCTCTGTTTTGTTTATACTTCATGGCCAACTACTTCTCTGCAAGCTCTGTGCTCAAAATAAAGACAGTCTTTTGGTTGTATCTTTCTGAACATGCAGGTGACTCATCAGCTGTTCTGTTTATTGCCAAGACTACATAGCCGTGTGATTACGTCTCTCCAAGTAAATCCTTCTGTAGGCTGTGGACCCAAATCAACAACATTCCCTACAAATATCCAGACTTTGGATTTCCTTAACTGATCTTTATGTCTTTCGAAGGAAATCTTTCAAAAACAGTCCCCATGCTTCTTGGCAGAATGAGCTGCCAATTTACAGGGGAATAACATACCTAGGCCTTCGTTTAATGTGTGTTACCTCATGCAGATATATATTTGTGCTGTCTCGGTATAAATACATAACATGCATACCCTAGATATGTATACATATCCCAGTAGTTGATCTTTGGGCTCTACTACTGATAGCTAGCTTCTGATTGCAAAATCACAATTTTTAGAAGAAAAGGCAGGAAACAAGAATCCCTAACATACACTGACAAGGTGCTAAGTGCTTTGTGGAGTGGCAGTCAAATGGTTCTGACCTCCAATGTGCAAAGCTGATGTGGTTAAGAAAAACATCAAATAGAATATATTAGAATGATGTGTTACTGCACACATCTTAAGAAAGAAAGGGTCTGGCAGAAACTCTTCCCAACCTGATCTTTTTCAAGGCAATTTCCTCTGTAAAGATGAGATGGTCGTTGCCATATCAATGCCATGTTTCTAAGATGGTACTGCTTTTAAATCTTTTTTTCATTCTGTCTCTGTAATCTGGAGCTCCATGCAATGCATAGTCTCCTCCTCCTCCCTCTCTTTCTCTCTCTTTTTAAAAATCCTTTTTCAGGATAAATATTTAAAGACTAGAATGATGCAAAATTCCCGTAGGGATGGAATCAGAGACAAACTCACACCAGACAAGTCTGTAAAACAGCTCGTTGTAGTTTGTTTTCTTTTCAGTGTCCAAGCTTTTAAAATTTCCAGCTTTTAAATTGTCTTTGTAAAGAAGAGAAACCATATTATGGACTTCTTGGTGAAGATAATGTGCTGGTTACTATTTTTAATTCCAGGAATTTTTGCCATGTAGTTACTAGAGTATGTGTTAGTGACTATAGGTTTTTCACCCAGAGGGTGATTGGGCACTGGAACAGCTCCCCAAACGAGCAGTCACAGCACCAAGCCTGAGAGAGTTCAAGAAGCATTTGGACAATGCTTTCAGGCACATAGTGTGATTCCTGGGGGTGTCCTGTGGAGGGTCAGGAGTTGGACTTTGATGACCTTAGTGGATCCCTTCCCACTCTGAATATTCTATGATTTTATGACTAATAATAATAACAACAATGCCAAAGAAACACACTTAGAAAGTAGCAGTTGAAACACAGTGTTCATTTTATGATCAGAGGTTTAAATGCTCACACAAATGAGTTGTTCCTAGAGTTTTGCCACCTTTTATCACTGTCCTTTGTCCGTATAGGCTTATAATCAGGTGAAAGCAATTTCGCTACTTGTAAAACACTACTGAGACAGAGATAGTTCTAGGACTTTTTAGGCTCTTCCATGCAACACAGTATAAATGATGAATAACTTCTAATTTATACTAGCATTGATCAAGTCTTCATCAGTATGAACAGGTATTCTAGAAGTTGTTTAATAAAATTCCTGTATTGCATATCTTGTAATCGCTCGTATGACACAAATAGTTCTGTCAACATGAAATTATCATTAGTAATACTCCACTCCCCTCATCTGAACAATTTTTTATTATGTTTGTAGAATTCTATGTTTCCCACCACTTAGTTTACACTTAGGCTGGAAAAGTAGAACACAATACAAAGACCCTATCAAGAAAAAAATTTCTAATGTGATTTCAATTTGTGAAAAAAAAAGAAGAATGAATTGGTTTGTTGAGAAATGTCATGGGTCATAGTTAGATTTCTCCTTTACTCATGGAGATTCATGGAGAGGGAACATCTTGATGCCAGTAGTTTCCACTTTGATCTATAAGAAATTCATGTATTCTTAATTTTTAATCTAAACTAATTTCTATTCTCATACCAGACAGAGATTACTTTGTCCAAAGTTCATGCACCACCTTTTCTCCATATGCAGATTAGGTTTCAGTCTTTATCAGAAGTATCTGTTTCAGTGTTATCTTTGCTACCCATGTGTCTACCATTTTTTCTTACTTCTTTTCTCTATTCACCCCACTGACAACATAGCAATTAAGCTGCAGTCAAAGCCTGTTCAGTCTCATAGTGTTTTCCACTGACTGTGAATTCGGACATTGGACTGTATTCAACATTTCTATCCACAGTGGAGGTAAGCAGTTTATTGATTATTTGGGCATAAACTTACTGCATGTCCCAGTAACCCTTCCAAATCATAGAACCATAGAATCAACCCGGTAGGAAGAGACCTCAAATATCATCGAGTC
>NW_008670868.1:0-11636 GCF_000695815.1 Acanthisitta chloris
AGGTAGCAAAAGTAGCCATATTTCTACATAGCTTCTAATGACTTTCCAATGCTCTTCTCTGAGGTTGTTCATCAGCCATCTTAAAGAAAAATATCATGATACAGACACAGTGCATGAGGCAGATAAATACCAACACTTTAAATGAAAGTGGAAATGACAGTTCCTGCTTAAACACAAACCCAGTATTTCCCCATGTACAGATTCCCCATCACAGTCAGAAGAATGACAGACACTTCTGACTTTCCACCCACTGCAATAATCTAGTAGCAAGTTCCTAGTCCTATACAAATCTGTAGGATGCCTCAAAGAAACAACTAATTACAACTGCTACAGCTGTTCAAAGTTGATAGAACATTTAATAGATTATTAATATGTACACTCTGTTTAATTTTCTGCCCTGCTGGCACTAATATTTAATCAGATTTTGGATATATTCTTCTCTATTAATTGAGTTTACAAAACCTTGATAATCATGTGCAGCTGACAGAAGAATTTACTTCTTTTTTTTTAAACTTTTCTAGTCATCCCTGTTCTTTATGCTACAGATCCTTAAACAGAAACATGTTTCCAAAAGGAAATCATAGCCATTTAATAGATTTTACTATTCCAGCCAATATATTCCCTGTAGATTTTAATATTTTCAAACAGATTTTATTTATGAACATTAAAAATCCTTCCTCCTCCCCCATTTTGCCTTATACTTATACCAACAGCTGTGATAATTTTTGACAGAGCCTGTCACTTCAGGTTTATGTTTTGAATCCTCCCCTTCTCAATTGCTTCATCCTTTCGATTTCTTTTCTTTGAAAGAACTATTATACTGTAACTTCATAGAGTTTTTGACTGAGCTCATCAAAACCAAAAGAATGGGAAATGCAATAGTAAGCCAATAGCAGCATTTAAAAATTATTTTAAAATATACATTCCATTGGAACTATTATTTAAGGGTGCCAGTAATTCAGATAGAAATTGCTGCCACTATACTGTATGATAGTGCCAGCTCTATGCCTTCTTTTCAAGGCAGTATTTCTTCCAGCTACACTATTCCTTAAATTAAGTATATTTTCCTTCACTCGTATGCATCCTTAATATGATTAAAAACTAATAAATGCAACTAAACTAAACCATCTAATTACAACATTCCCTTGGATCATCCATCACATGTAAAATCTTGTATTCACATGATTAAGCAGTACCTCTCCTAACAAAGAGGATTTACCCCCTTTTATCTTGTAGTGCCTTGAATGTAGCCAGAATGAACTAAGCAGAACCAGTTTGATTTTAAGTATACAGTGACTTAAAAATTCCATCCTGCAAGGGTCATCCATAATTAATGAAGGGTAAATTTCAAAATTAACCACAGAATGATTTAAAATGCATTTGTTCCTGGAAGTTTTTCCTCCTCTTTCTCAAATAAGATAGACTAAGAAGGAAATTAAATTCTTCAAGAAATAAATTTTGACTGAAGTGAGAAATCATACTAAGAAGCTAATTTAAGAAAGATGAAATTAATTTTGGTGACACTTATTCTATTTAGCAAAAATGGCGACAAAACATATAGTAGCTCTGTTACCATGAGATAAGAGGTTAGTAATTTAAGGCTGGGCATAGCTACAGTCTACAATGATTTAATCCTTCTGGTACAACATCCCTTGTGACCTATCATTAAAGGTTTAGAGTAAAACTGACAATAATTATTAGCTGGTAATTGGATTTTGGAGATTCAGTATAAAGTTAGGATAATTTAAATGTCTTGACATTGGAAAGATTATGTAAACAGTCTGAATCAGCTGTATTTATCAATTTATTTGGTTGGATAAAAAAGGACCCTAGCTTATCACTATCGTCTAAATACAAAATGTGTAGTATTACTGCAGAATTTTTTTGTCATGGTAATAGATAGAAGTGAAGAAATAGTAAGAAACTCTCTCTTAGATGAAACATAGACTATATTGGCATCTATCAAATTTTTAACTATTCACCTCAATTAAAGTAGGTGAAAAGTACATTTTTATAAGCATGCTATTCTTAAAACAGAAATTATCAAATGTGTTTCAAAAATAAATCGTTTACCTGGAGAAAAATAAATACAGTACAGTGTATTATTTTACTATATGGATTTTTAATTATCTGTCCTAAGTTTTAGAAACTAATTACAGAATTGAAAACATAACAATCTTTACAAATTTATACAGTATTAAAATGGTTTACTTTATGGCTTTGACATTCTTTTTTTCTATAACAGGCACATATATGTGCACATACAAGTCCTGCTTATAACTCAGTACATTGGAAAAATCAAGCTATTTTCAGAGTAAACCACATTTTCTGTGCTTGGTTCAAAAACATGGCAGCATCTAAGCTTTGCTTTCATGCATCAGCACACAGCATCTCAGACAAAAGCATGACACTGACATTTGATTATCATTCTTTAATAACCACGTTCTTAAACAGACAGTTTGGAATTATTTTGAAAATGTGCTTACTAATATACTGAAATAATAAACCCCAGCCTCAGAACTTGAAATTTTTTCTTTTTCTGATACTTCCCTCACCAGAACTTTTTTTCCCTGTTACCTGTGCCCTTTACTTCCTGCGTGAATGTTACAATAGACCAAAATCTCTGGGTGCCATAAATCATATCTGTTCTCCAAGAAGCAAGTACTTCACGTAAGAAATAAACACTGAATAAAACTTTCAAGACCTTGGGATCCAAGGTCCATTTCAGAACATCATAGAACACAAGTCAAATACATGAATTCACTGTGCAAAACCAAGAAATACTCCTTCAATGTCTGTAAAAGAATCAGCATTTGTGTTACACTGGCTATTATTAAATAGGAGTGGTGGAGTAGATTACAGTGATCTCCACCAAAAAGCCAGCATTCACCCAGAGTTATCACATAAAGGTGTATAACACATCACAAAAATCACATCCAATTCCAGCTGCAGCAGAAACCATGTTTTTGCAGGTACTGCTTTGACTTAAGTGCTCTCAAACAGTAAAACTAGTCACTATATTCATTATGTTGAAGTGTTCAGCTTTCTGTTGTTCCTGTGTACTCAGTCTGTTTGGTTTTTTAACAACTATTAATGTACAAATATTTGATTTATTCTCTGTTGGGCAACACTGCAAAATTGAATGCTTAAAACTCAGCTATTAAATTCTTGTTTTGGTGTCCAGCAACTTTCAATAATAGCCAAATTAACTAGGAGCTGCTGAGTATCTCATATTTGAAAATCAGACTGCTTGTTTAGGTGTCTGAAAGGGGAAAAAGAAAGGGGGGGGAATTTAAGAGCTGCTAACAACTGATGTAAATTGTTACAGGAGGAAGGTATTAGAAGTACAGAAACTCCATTTTATTCACCCTACAAGACTTATAAATGGGTCCTGAACACCACTTATTGGCACTCTCTCTTAAAACCTTACTATGACCATATGGGACAAAAACTGTTTTAGAAAGAATTTAAATATCCTAAGATCTGTATTCAGTTCACCTGAGAACATAATCTATAATACTGATATCTTCTATGACAGAAAATTCCAAAATAACTCCATTTGCATTCAACTAGATTGCCTTCTCTAAATTTAATCTTAATTTAGTATTGTAATCCGTTTAAAAGAAATCAAAGCCTCACTTTAAAATAAAAAATTAGCTTCCAAAGTATGCCAAAATGTGAGATTTCAACATTTTGCTCTGCAAATGAATCTTGGTAAAACAAGTATCATTTCCAAAGCACCATAACTTTGAAAGAATTTAATTTTCTGTTGTAAAAATCACATTTGAAGATTTCTTTGACAAATATGGAACACACCTTTAAAATGAGCATTAACTGTAATCACCTATTTTATTTATAAATGCTGATGCTTCACCTTTTGGGGTCCAATTCAGTGAGAATACAATGCCAAGTTTGGACTTGTTTTTAATGAGATAATTTTAATGTATAGATATGGTTATACAGCTTGAAGACAATCATGTCTGTACACGTATGATCCAATTTACTTCATTATATTTCATCATGCAGCATTGAAAAGGGCTCAGATCAGTGTGGCTTTTCAGTCCTGTGTGGAATACAGATGATTCTCCCTGATTGATCTGTATAAAGACTGATAAGCATGTGGGACAGGTAGCAAAATATTCCTTCCTGGAGTGGATAAATAACTAATGTCTAGATAAAACTGAGAAGAGAATCCCAGTGAGTAACAACTTCTCTATCACTTAAGAAGCCACTTGTAGAAGAGTTTTCAAATAGACCAAAGATAGATACAATGATGTCTAAACATCCAAACTCCATTTGGTTTGGGTTTTTTTGAGGAATTAAAGGAAGCAGATGTGGCATCACCCATGTGTAGGGTGAAACATGGTCACATATCAACTGTCAGTGGAGATAACAGAAAAATAAAATATCAAACTGATTTAAACTACCCTCTCATTTGGAAAAAAATCCCATTGGTCTTGGTTAGAAAGAACAGGCTAGAAGAGGCCTTGTCTCAGGATAAGGACACAAAAGGAAGCTGTATGAGATGTGTATTAAACTGATATAACACATTCATGTTATGGATATTTTTGATAACCTCACACCTTTGGTATCTACAGTGAAGCATGTTCCCAGGGGAAAAAAAAAAGAAAAAAGAGGACAAAAAAGAAGACCATGATGACAGCAATGGAGGGATGAAGTGGCATACATTTCTATATGTAAACAAGGAAGACAGTCAAACAAGGTAGGCCAAAGAGTTTCCACATTAAAGCTAGAATTGTAAATGAACTAAAGAATTGTAAATATCATCTGTACCATTATTAATTTAAATAAAGAATATTCACATTGATATTAAATTGCTATAATGCATAAGCCCAAAAATACCATGATAGTAAAAAAGATGTTGGGTAAGTTATATAAATCTGAGATGCCTTAAAAACATGGAAAGGTTAGTATTCAGGTAACAATGGTCAGTAAAGATACAGATTTTGATAAAGGTTTAGAACTTGTAAAAGGGGCCAGTTGTTCAGATACCAATGCACCATCTTCTTTACTTACAGAGAAGCAGATCATTGGAAGAGCAATACACTAGAGCATTTAGCAAATTCTCTGGAGAGACTAGGGGGATACTGAATTTTTCTAGCTTAAAGGGCTGTCTATTATAATATGGCTAATGGCATATGCAGCATTGGATTCCTGCAGCTCTTTTCCACTCACTTAGATACTCAACAAGCTTTTTCTGTCTTACTCTATGTTTGGCTAACAGTGTCCTCAGACCTTAGCACTGTAATTCCTACCTTTGTAATTTCAGTAATGTATACCTCAGCATGCTCGTCTCAGGAGCTATTCAAAAGGACCCATTAGAAACTTTGGACTGTGTGGAACTAGGCCTGTGTAGTTTCTGATTCTGTGAATAATTTTACAAATTAATAGTCTCAACTATGCAGAGTGCAGTGTGTACATGCATTTCCTTGCCCAAGCAAAGATGCTGCCACATCTTCACAGCGCATCATAACTTCGGTATCTAAATGTCCTACAGATTCTCAGTCTTTTTGTGATATTAAGACAGGTGACTACTTCTACACAAAGTACCAATCTTAAAGGCACCTCCACTGCTCAGCATCTGGGATCCACCTGCCTTTTTTGTTTGTTTGTTTCTGCTTGCCCAGTTCAATACCACCACCACCACCATTTATCTTCCAATGGGCCTTTATTCTATACCAGACATTTTAGGAAGTAGTAATGACTGTAAAACTGTAGCTATTTGAGCCTCTGATTCTTCAAATATAAGATGATTTTTCTTTTTTTTTTTTTTTTTTTGTCTTAAGCAGGTGACATGCAGATTCAAGATACCACCTACTACTCACTGGCTTATGGGCTTTAGTTATCTCATAAAATTCAGCTAGTAAGCATTAAATCATTGTGGTTTTCACTTTCTGTCAAAAGCAGCCATGAATTAAATTAAAACATTTAATTAGATCAGATCAGTCATTCAGGGACTTCCTACAAAGTAGTTAGTCTCTATAATTTAGCCATTTACAATTATTCAGATAGTTACCAGTGTTTTCTGAACTTAATAACAGAAAGGACATTGTCCAGGATTTGGGGAGGGAGGCAGGTAGATATGCATTTCTTTTCCAACTCACGCTGTTATCAGTCATGGGCAAAACCTCTCAATTGTGAAATCAGAAGTATATTTTGCCAACTTATCCTTACAAATCTGCTTTAAAATTTGGAGTGTGGCCAGTAATTCCAAAATAAACCTCTATGCCTAAAACATGCACAGCTTTGTGCACCTTGAGATGAAATTACTATGAATAAAGGACTGCTACCACATCTTCTATGCCTTCATGTGCCTGGTAGCACATCCTAGCAGTCAGTAGTTTGACACTCAGTGAGGAAGATTTAAAAAAAATGAGTATGTAAAATTTAGAGAGAGAAAAATATCCATCCAGCTTACCAGTCCTGCCTTCTCATTTATCTTGTTTTTTCTTGCTTTTTCAACGTATTCCAATCCCATCGGAATCTTATTTTACTACCGCAGGATTTCCCTCAAATTTTCTACAGGTTCTTCACAGTTCTAAAATGTTAACACTGCAACCCTCCTTCTTCTTATTTCCTTCCTTCTGGATAGAAAAATTTACATGACCACAAGAAACTCTGAAATTTGACACCAGTTTTCTTCCTTCCCGATATGAGCCAATAACATTCATACATCTTATCAACAGCACTCTCTTTAGTACAAAGTAAGGGCACTGATATCATTACCAAAATCAAGTAATATGGATTTTTTTTTTCTTTCTCCATAGGAGAGGATATATGACCTGTGATATCATTTAAAACCTCTGTTGGCTTAAGAACATCAGGAGCTCAGGAGTAGAATTTAAATCTTTATAAATCATTGGCAGTCTTAAATCCCATTTAGTCCCATGTGAAGTGTGCTAAACATAATTGCAGAAACTAGGAAACACACACAGGGAGACTAGTAAATCAATCTTAAGAGACCCTTTAAGACATCTTGAAGCAATGTCTCTTATGCTTTATATACTGCTGCTCTTCTTGCAACCTCCACCGGGCATAAGAAGTACACATTTTTAGGGTTATTAAGCATAACATTTTCACAGCAGATCAGCATGAAGTTATTTTGCTGGGGCACAGGTGTTTCTTTAATTATATAACATTCAGCAAATTCACTGCACTCTGTGACCTTCAGATCACACTCTTACTTGTGTGGTTTTGTAGGCTCATACAAAGCAACAACATAAGGACAGAGGTTGTTTCCGGACTTGATTAAGTGTTTTCTTATGTGCCCCTTTATTATGTTTTCAGTGTTTCTGGGAGCAGCTTCAGTATTCCTGAAGCAATACACATTTAAAGAGATGGTGACTCCAAAGTGGGAGGTTGTGCTAGCTATGAACAGAGTGTTGCAAAATTCAGACCGATTTTATGCTGATGAGTTGAACAAGATGCAGAAAAATGCTGCCTGAACAGATTTATATATTGCACCAACAGCTGAGAGCACGATGATGGAACAGTTTGCAGTGTTTTTATCCTGAAGTGCTATGGTACAGCTTTAGCTACTTTCCAGGTAAGTATTGAGCTGGCAAGTACATGTATTACTAAATCTTGATCAAATACCTAGGGGGAACCAAAGCTCTAGAGTCAGTTCACAGCTCTATCACTAATGTTGTTTACGTCAATTCACACTGCCATCCAGGCAGATAAAATACAAGTTATGAAGATTAATTCAGTACAATTTGTGCAGTCTTAGAAATGTTTCACAAAACATGTTCGATGAGCAATGTGTAACATTTCATATAAACCTCCTAATAAAAACAGAAAGCAGATCACTTAAACACATCTGAAGAAGCTGCGCTAAAGCCAGAGAGAAACCCACACATACAACAACAAAAATCAAATCGAGACCTTGCAACAGGCAGGCAACAGATCAGCTAGACACAATGAGATATTCCTTGAAGAGTTTTACAGGTTTTATAGGTTCATGTACAAGGCAAAATTTGGCAGAATTCAAGAAGCCTCTCTACCCTTTCCTAAGGTAGTATTTTTCTCTTTTTCAACTTCAGCATATATAGTCTAGAGGGTCTGTACTTCAGACACTTTAGGCCAGACAAGGCCAGCTAAGGGATGAAATCAGAAACAAAACATCACCATTAGGCTTGTGTAAACCTGACAGTAATGGTAACCCCCAGGAAGAAATCTCACATTTTAACGAGAACTCACAAGAATCAAAAGGTTCATGCTACAGATGACACAAAGTAAACTCTTTCTTCTCGATTTCTAATTAAAGATCAGCATCAAAAAAAGAATAATCACATCTTAAATCACAACAGGTTGATATATTCTGGTGCTAAGTGCTGTCCCCCCAGTTTGAAATGACTAGCAAACATGTTCATTAAGAGTCTACCATTATGCAATGGTACCAAAACATATAGAGCATAACAATGAGAGGTAAGATGAGATGGAGAAGAAAGTTACTAAGACTTCCTGACACAGCTACAATGTAAAACTGCACCTCAACTGTGAGGGAGGTAGCAGAAACATGCACTGTGAGCATTCCCTCTAATATTTTGCAATAGACAAAAACATGTAATGCCTTTATTAAACAGCATGAAATCTATTTAACGCTTCTTTGGACGCACTAATTAGGTTTTGTATTGTGGGACAGAGTGAACCAGTATTAAGAGAAAAATGCTCCCCTTAGTTAAGTTCCGTGCTACTCCTGTTCACGTAACACAATGTAAGAGAAGTCAGTGCTTTCTGTGAGAGACACTAATGAGCTTTTTACTATTGCTTTGGTCCCAATATTAAAACACATGTACTCTTTTTAATATTAGTAACAAAATATTGACTTGCAGGAACTTAACAGTCAGTGGAACCTCTCCAGTGTGTTACCTTAAGAGGACAAACACTACTTCAGCACACAATTTAGCCTTAATTCTGAAAATTGCGAAGTACATGCTCAATTTTATGTCTCCTTGAACTCACTGCATTCCATGAGTGCAGATGAGTTAACTCATGCACATGAGTTAAAAACTTTCATAACATTTTGAACCTTGCAGCTCCACTGTTTCCTTCATGAAGTTTTGAGATAGCAACAAAAGGAAATTCAAAGTGTGTTCAAAAGTTTTTATTATTTTGTCTGCAAAGTAAACACAAAACCAAATAAATAAATTAACCTATGACACTGTGAGAAACAACAGGCCTACATACATACAAAAAAGAACCCCAGACAACCCTAAACACCATTCAGTCTCCTTTAAGCATTCAGTCTTCACTTGATCCTTCAAATATAAACAACAGAAGTGCAAAGCCAGCACTACAGCTTGTGGTAATGTTACAAACAGTGCCACAAGTTCCTGGTGACTCTTCACAGGAATGCACTTGTCAGAGTTCATGGCTTCATGTTCAGAACCAACTACACTGATTTACAACTAGCTATGTTCCTATTATCTCCAAGTACATGTTTCTGCACACAGCTAAGCTACATGGGAAAACAACACCTTTAGTTTTCTCAGGTTTTGGGTGGTTTGGTTTTCTGTTTTTTTGGGGGATGTTTTTGGCTGAAAACAAATCAATGGAGCTATCAGCAAGTGAATATTATGAAATCTGAGTAAAGTATCAAGAAATCATTCTGTGTATAGAAAATCAATAAGCTCCTTGACGTTCACCTAAATGTTTATGTATAAGTAAAAACTACAGTGGAGTCTCAAGACTGATAGTATTGGAAATACAAATAGCACTGAATATTAGATAGTATGGCTTTGACTCTTACGTTCTATTTTAGCAGTCTGAACCTTAACCTAGAACTCAATGAAATTCATATTATCTTCTTATAATGCCTTCCTGGCCTTCGAGTTTCAAGTATGTCCTGAACATAGTCTGGGTGTTGGATATAAACAATAACCTTTTCCAGAATCAACACAATAAGGTTAAAAAAAGAGGTATGAGAGGCGATCATGCAAAATTCTCCCCGTCCCCCCTTCTGCTATGTCCTTTCATACTAAATGCCCATTTTCCGCCTGTTTTTCAAGGGAGTGCCAAGGCCTACACAAATCTCACTCATCTTGTTTCAGCTGTATTGCACTAGCTTGACTGCAGAAAAGGGAGAAAATGCTGAATCTACACTTTACTAAAACCAGCCAAAACCCGTCTGAGAAACATGTAACTGTCCATAATGTTGAATCTACACTTTACTAAAATCAGCCAAAGCCCATCTGAGAAACATGTAACTGTCCATAATGACAAGAATACTGGGTTAAGGATGAGATCTATGTCTGACTTAGAAAGCAAGTGAAATTGTAGGGAAGACAGCTCACAGGGCTCATCCTGGCACCACTGGCAATACAAGTAACAAGCTGAAGCACTGACAGCTTCTGGTTCTAGGGCAAGCATTTACTGGAAGTGATAGGCTTCCACTTTCATTTCCCAGCATCTTACTTCGCATCTCTGAAAACAGGATCCCAACCCACTTGTGCTCTACTGGTGCATCCTAAGCAGATAATATTTTCTCCTCTCCAGTCCTTCAATTGCCATCAAAATCATGCCCACTCCTACAGTCCTGCATTTCTCACTTTCCAGGTACATCCTCCTCAATGAAACTTGTACCTTTTAATTTCATCAGCCCTTCCCCACACCCTTCCTACAATACATTCCCAAATATACTGATCTCCCCGGTTGCCTACAGCAGACAGCTCTCAGCACCTCCTTGGTCCACTGTGCTCTGCCTTGAGCTGGAGACAGGATTGCTGGAATCCTCTGAGCTACTATTCCAGATACTCTGGGACACAGCACAACAGGCTGGAGAGGTGAAAGCAACGATTGGGCTCTGTATTCTCTCTGAGGTAAAAGCCCTCATCAGTGCCTCCCTCACGGTACAGATATGTGCTGCCACAGGTGATATAACCATCTCTGTCTGGACTTAAGCACCTCCACACTTCCAAGTCTATGATTAATATGGTGCTAAATGACTTTAATTAAGTCATCACAGACATAATCTTGAGCTGTCAGACTCTGTCCAACATGTGAATAAACTCTTTCAAGCATTCACAGCCTGAGTCTGGACACTTTCTGCCTGGACCATTTTAGTACAGTATATTTGCCAGAGACTCCTAGAAGGAAGAATTAGAACAAGAATTTAGGCCAAGCAGCACTGTAATAACACACAGCTCCTTGTCATCACTCCATTTCCTCTCTGTGTGCATACCATGTAGGAGAGTTATGCCTACACAAGAGGGAAAAGTGAACAGGTCCAATCACAAAACTAGCATAGAAATAGCAAGAATGAAGACAGACAGACTGAAAAGAGTAAAAAATACATCTCCTACAGTGTCAAAATCCCACCATCCCCACAGGGCACTAAGCAAACATCTTCAGCTGAAAATCTCACCTATACCAAGAGATCCAAGAGAAAAATGTCATCAATCACAACAACAAAAGAAGCTCTTGAAAATACAAACCATCATTACTGACAAGAACTATTACAGCAACAGAAAAGTGTAGCTGATGTCTGTGTGTTTCTTTTACTTTTTCTCAAATCATATTCACCACAAATTTGCATCTGTAACATGAGCCTCATTTAAGTAATTCCATTAATAAAAGACCTTTTTAAATCAGAGTTACTTTCCTCTTATGCATTA
>NW_008670869.1:0-327 GCF_000695815.1 Acanthisitta chloris
CGGCCAGAGGCTGTTAAAACTTAGGGTTGAGGACTTGAAAGCATCGGCGCTGATGACTGTAACGTTCAGTTTATAGAAATGATGCCAAGAGCTCATCAAAATATTGAAAAACTCGGCAAATTGTTCAAAGAGACATTCAGGAAAGACAAAAAGGTGTCGGGTGTGTATGGGTTTTCCAGTCCAATGGCATCCTGACCAGCATTGTCAGCAGGACCAGGAGGTGATTCTGCCCCTGCACTTGGTGCTGGTGAGGCCACACCTTGAATCCTGTGCTCAGCTCTGGGCCCCTCAGGTCAGGAGGGACATTGAGGGGCTGGAGCAGGGCCC
>NW_008670869.1:539-18127 GCF_000695815.1 Acanthisitta chloris
GCTCAGGGGAGACCTTCTCACCCTCTGCAACTCCCTGACAGGAGGTTGGAGTCAGGTGGGGGTTGGTCTCTGCTCCCAGGCAACCAGCAGCAGGACAAGAGGACACAGACTCAAGCTCTGCCAGGGGAGGGTTAGGTTGGATATATTAGGAAGAGATTTTTTCCAGAGAGAGTGCTCAGGCATTGGAATGTGCTGCCCAGGGAGGTGGTGGATTCACCATCCCTGGAGGTTTTCAAGCTGAGACTGGATGTGGCACTTAGTGCCATGGGCTATTAACAGCAGTAGGGGTCAACTCGATGATCTTGGAGGTCTCTTCCAACCAGGCTGATTCTATGATTCTATGCAGTTTAACATGAGGAGATTGTTATAGTGTAGATTAGAGAGTAATTTAAAAATATTCTGTCACTAGGCAGTAAAATAAAGGACCAAAAATAAAACCCATCAAAGTGTGTCTCAACTGCAAAACACCAAATGCCCATCCCTGCCTGGACTGCACCCTCAGTGAAACACTCCTTCTGAAACAGAATCACCTCTTCAATGGAACAGACCTCAGCAGCATTAGCCATTGAACAGTAAAGTCAGGTTTGAGAACCTTAAATTTAGGGTGTATTTGGTGGAAAAGCTCATGTCAATACTAAAAACTTGTATATTGAAAGAACAAAATTAAGAAAGGTGATACAACAAACACAAACGCAAAGAAGATAAAAAGCTGGAGCAAGAGTGACCGAAGAGGTTGCACAAAGTCTAATCCAGCTGTAAAAACAAGCTCCCTGCTGGTTTATAGGTCTCAGTGATACAGGCCAAAATACCAGCTAACAGCATGTACCATCACTCCAGATAAACATCATTTCGTCTTACCAAACATATGGAAAAACACAAACATCAATCTTGTTCCTCTCTCTGAAAAAACAGCCTGAGACAAAACAGTCAATTAGCTCAGGAAAAAAAATGCAAGCACCAATAGACATAAAACCTTCAACTTGTATAAGTCATTCTAGAAAAAGTGATAGAAAAGTAAAAAAGTGATGACATAAAGCAATTCTAGGATGCAGGTCACAAAATCAATCTTACTGTTCTATCAGGAGAATTTAGCTACTTACATGGGGCATGATTGTGATGCACCAAATAAATTCATCAAGTTGAGGAGTCTGGGGCAGGGGGGTTAAAGCCCTTTATATACAGGTTAGACAATAGCTGAGAAAACGAAAAAGTGGATACTGAAACTCAGTCATAATGCAAATTACACAACTGAACTAACAGAAAAAACCAGAAATGTGAGTAAGAATTCATGGTTTTTGTTTTGAGCTAGGAATAACAATCATCTTTTATTCTAAAGAAGGGAGGTGGATTTTTTTCTGAAAGTCAAGCTCAAACATTCCAAAGCCTTAAAAGAAGATTCACCTCCTTGGGTGAAGTATTTCCAAGTTCCTCCTGCATTTTCCATGTATCAGAACTCAGATAAATAGAAAGTTAAGTCAACACCAGAACGTAGATTCTCACAACTCCATTTGTCCATATTGAATAGTAGTCAGTATATTAACTTAAAGCCTAAATTAGTAACTAAAAATGTTCCACCAAACCCACTGTTTTGACAGAACATGATAATCAGTGCCCTTACTTTATTTAATGTACAAACCAGAAACTTTAGTTTAAAGAGCAAAAATTAATCCTGCTTTTTTCCCCACTGTTTCCAAAGAAGTAACCTTTATTTCACACTGAGTATCATGACAAGCAAAGGCAATCTGCTTGATCCACTGCATTACAGCAATAACCCCAAACTACAAGCACAACCAATGCCAAAAACAACCTCACGCCTTAAATCACCTTTAATTATAACAACTTTTATCTAGACTTCCCACATAAGCAATATCACACCAAGAGCTCTGGCTGCTGTTTTGAAAATTAAGTACTGCTGTGTTGAATTTGAAGGTGAACAGTTAGGGGTTTCTGTGAAAATCAGTCTCACAAAACGGGAATGAACTTAGTACCACAAAAAGGACACAGGAGCAGTTTCATTCAGATTAGCAACTGAATACATTTATAGTTTTGGAACTCATAAAAACCTGTGAAGGAACTGTCACTTACTCTGTGTGGCCCTGAAAGACATTCACAGAATGGATAGAAGGATCTCTGAAATCCCACAGACGGAAGGTCGTGTCACGCGACGACGTCACCACAAGACGCTGGGTGGGATGTGTACAACAATGTGTGAGCTCTTGGTCGTGCCCTACAACCACAGATGAGAACATCTAAGGTAATGAAAATAAGACTTTTTATTTCCATGTACACTTAGAATAAAATGCTGATGATTCGGGTTTGTTTCCTCCAAACACAAAAAAATAATGATCATACTGAACTTCAACCTAGTTACTGCTGTCAAAGTTTGGAACAGTATTTGAAGGCAAAAAGCCACACTACTTACTTCACATTAAGTAGTGATAGGTTATTGCTTCTTAATACACCAGGAACACAGCAGAAACATTTGGCAAGAACTAAGATTTGGGTACATTCAGTTTAAGAAACGATTACTTTCATAGGTTAAATCACAAGCTTAAAAGACGACAAATTGATGCTTGGGGGATTTATAAGGTTGTGATTCTAGAAACTATTACAACATTGAGCAGCAGCTTAAGTCTTGTACACACTTGTGTTGTGCTCCATAGAAAAACTTGACTTTTCCCAGAGTTTCACTATCTACAAAAAATCCCATATACAAAAAAAACACCATATACAAAAAACCACCAACCTAATTTTTTGTGAGTGAACAAATACCTGTAAGAGAATGGACAAGTTCGGACGTCTCTATATCATACAGATTTGCTGTCCTGTCCCACGATGCTGTCACAGCTTGCTTCCCCCCAACAAGCCAGTCAGCTGCTATGACCACTCCTTGATGGCTTTTCAGTGAGGTTAAAGGGGCTCTGACAGTGGGGCAATCACTAGAGCCATCTCCGTCTCCATCAGGTTCATCTTTATCTGAGAACTCAACTTCGTCTTCTCCAGACACTTGCTATAAAATTCAACAGAAAAAAAAAAAGATTTAAAAGGAAGAATTGTCTCCAAGTTATGTTTTACAAAGTAAATGTTGTTTCCCAATGTCCTTAATGTGAATGTGGATAACACAATTCTGCAGCACCCAGCCTATTCCAAGTACTCACCAAACTGAGTGGAAGGAATATAACCAGTGAGTTAAAAGCAGTTTTAATGGCTTTAACAACTCCATGAGGAGCAGCTGAGGGAGCTGGGGTTGTGCAGCCTAGCATAAAGGAGGCTCAGGGAAGACTTTATTGCTCTCTGCAACTACCTGAAAGGAGGTTATAGCCACATAGGTGTCAGTCTTCTTGCAGGCAGCAACTGACAGGACAAGAGGAAATGGCCTCAAGTTGCACCAGGGGGTGTTTAGATTGGATATTACGAAAAATTTCTTCACCAAAAGGGTTATCAAGCATTAGAACAGGCTGCTCAAAGAAGTAGAAGAGTCACCATCTCTGGAGGTATTTAAAAGACATATAGATGTGGCATTTATGGACAGAGTTTAGTGATGGGCTTGGCAGCGCTGGGGTATCAGCTGGACTCCATCTTGAGGGTGTTTTCAAATCTAAACGATTCTATAATTCTCATTCATTTTAAAATCTCCCCTGAACTCTCACTCTGAGTATCTGTCCCCTTTACTATCTGATGAGTCCTTTTATATTCCCCTTAACTGTATTATCCTAGAGCTTTAGTGCAGCACATTTATCAAGGGACATTTTTTCCTTCAATTTAAGGGTAGGAAGTGTCTAACAGGACACTGACTATTTTAATCTTTAGATTTACAAACATGTCATCCATTAGAATCAAATAATTACATCAATATTTGTCTGTTGGTCAATAGGTAGTCACCATGCTAATGTAAACTGGATGCAAAATAAATTCTTTTACTAACCATGAAACATCTGTCTCTGAACCTCTTTTCCACTTATACAAGAAAAATACATTTTTCTTTTACACTATCTGGATGTGAAAAATATAACATTGGTACTGTCCCTTCAAAATGGTGATGCCAAATCAGGTAAACTGAATCAAACATTTTTGAGCCAGAAATTTATCTCACATTGTACTGCCACCTCTTGGTCCTACTTATCTTACTGAGAAGCTCATGCTATAAACTGTGTTTGTATTCACAATTTAGTAAGAATGCTTTTAAGCAAAATAAGAATTTGACAGTATAGAGTAAATACTGACTAAATAGAGGCCTGGAGACAACAACATCAGATACTGTGATGTGTGCTGGCAAGGGCTGATTAGAAATCAATGAAGATACAAGCAAACAAATGCCAAAATTACAAGTCTTTAGCATCAGTTGTCAATTCAGAGCAACCAGAGCTACAGGTGCTTCAGGAAGTCAAGCTGCAAGAATTTAACTGGTTTCAAAAGAACTTCATTATTTATTATTTGAATTATGACCCCAAAAAAAAATTACTCAGCAGCCCATTTACTTACATGTTTACTACCTTGAACAAAAAGTCAATTAGTCTACTTTCAGCTGCAAATTCTCTTCTGCACCACACACCTTTGAAAACATGGAGCAAACCTGCTGCCAAAGAAAGGCTGAAATACATCTGTTAAACTAAAACCTTGAAACCCTACCTTTGGTGATCCTGAAATCATGCAATTTTTAAATTGTGTATAAATTTAACACTCAGTCTTATCATAAATCCTGCATCCGATGAAACTGCCGTGCAATTAGTTTAGTTGCAGGAAGTTGATTGCTTACATTGCAGTCTGCAGTTGGCTGAGGTGTAGGCAACTGTACTATGTATCTCCAGATGTGAGCTGTCTGGTCTCCAGATGCTGCACAGGAGGAAGAGAGGTGAAAAAGAGAGAAAGAATAAATAAGAGCATTTCCATGGGCGATGACAAGAAGCTTTAACATTGCATGTGTCAATACTGTCTGAGTTCCATCTTTTTTTAACAGATACCATTATGAACTTTATGGTGAGCAAGTCTCGGTATCAATGGTTACTCTCCTCACTTCAATGCTGACTGAGAATATAGTCCATTATGCAAAATATAAGTGGCCACAAAATTAATCACTCCTATACTGAAACATCCACTTAAACACCACACACCAGAACACCAGCATCACCACTGCTCCAATACGTAACATTTGAAGAAGGCATTTAAGACATCACCAAGTGCCATTCTTCATTTGCTATTTCTCAAAATACTGTGGTTCTTCATTCAATGATTTCTTCCATTAAATGTTTCCATGTGATTTTAATGAGAAACCCAAAAGAGCAAGTGTGAAGCTATTCTGCTTCTGCCTAAAGCAACTCAGCTTAATTAGCACCACTTTACAGCACAGCAGGTACCATCTGATTTTAAACTTCATTTGTTTTGAAATAGACTTACCTATTATTAACCAAGGAGAAACTTAAGATTGTCCATGCTACGGACAGAACAAACATGTTCTAATACCCAGGGGTACACTGCTGAATGTTCTAGATTGAGAAAGACAGTTCGTAATGAGTATGCAAAGCTCCGTCAGGTGCAATGTACATGAAAGCACTAGGAAAAATATCTCATCTAATAGACCAAGTAGGAAGGCTAGAAGAAAGGTCAACCTTGTATTATTTCTGATGTCACTACTCTGGAACAGGGGGAAAGATTTTTATTTCAATCAGTTCTAAATCAATCACCACTGAAGAACAAGACCCATGAAAACTTTCAATTGAAATACTTTGCAGAACCATCTCTCAGAAAAATAATGGAAGAACAAAAATCTAGCTACAGGCAGCTTTTGTTTGCTTGGTTCGGTTTTTAATAAGTCAGTTTACATAACGACATTTTTATGGTACTGAAACAGTGGCTATGGTTAGCATGTGAAAACAGGAAAATCCAAACAGACAAATCATTAGTCTAGATAGAAGGCCTGCTATTCCCTCCCTTCCTTTCAAGTGATCACTGCAAATGCAAAAAGCAGAAGTGTTTTAATTTCTAACCTCAGTAATAATTATCCTCATTTTACAATGACTTACCTAACAGCAGCAAATTGACTCCAGACCTCTTTAAATCCAAAGCTAGTGCCCTAATTGCTGGGCTACATGAAACACAGCATTAACCACATTAGACAGTTCTCAAACCTGAAACCACATGATGGTACACTCAGGCCTTTACACTAACAGTTACATTTTCAAACCATTTTTCCTGCACACTCAATAGCACATTATTTTCCTTTACTTCTGGGAATATCATGTATAGATATACAGCAGGCTACATCAGTTGGAAGGGACCTACAACAATCATCTAGTCCAACCCTCTGATCAATTCAGGGCTGCCCGAGTTAAGGCCTGTTGTTAAGGGCACTGTCCAAATGCTTCTTAAACACTGACAGACTTGGAGCATCAACAACCTCTCTAGGAAGTCTGCTGCAGGACTTGACCAACCTCTTGGTAAAAAAGTGCTTCCTAATGTCCTGTCTAAACCTTCCCAGTACAGCTTTGAACCACTCCCATGAATCACTGGATCGCAGGGAGAAGAGCTCTGCATCTCCCTTTCCAGTTCTCCTCCTCAGGAAGCTGTAGAGAACAACCAGATCATCCCTGAGGGTCTTTTTCTCCCAACAGACAAGCCCAACGTCCTTAGCTGCTCCTCACAGGACATGCCTTCCCATTCAAGGACCTTCACATCCTTCTGAAACTGTGGGGCTGCACCCACACTGAATACAGCAGGATAATCACCTCTTTAGACCATCTGTTTGCACCATGTTTGATCCATGCCAGGTTGAGGTTTGCCCTCTTTGGCTGCCCAGAACACCACAGTCTCACATCAAGCCTGCTGCCTACCAGAACCCCTAGAGCCTCTTCTGCAGGGCTGCTCTCCAGCCACTCCTCTTCCAACTTACACTGTGCACAACATTACTCTGTTCTAGGTGCAGAATCAGGAACTTGAACTTGTTAAACCTCATCCCATTAATCACTGCCCAATGCTCTCACCTATCACAGACCCCTCTGCTAGGCCTCCTGCTCCCCAAGTAAGTCAACAGCCTCTCCCAGTTTGGTATCACTGGCAAACTTGCTAATGGTGCATTCAGCTCCTACATCCAGGTCATTGATAAATATATTTAACAGGGCTGGCCCTAGAATTGATCCCTGAGGAACACTACTGGAGGCCCTCTGCCAGCCAGATCCATCCCCATGCACTGTAATCCTTTAAGCTCTGCCCTTCAGCCAGCTGTTCACCCAGCACACTGTGAACCCCTCATCCCACAGCTGGACAACTAGTCCAGAAGGATGCTCCAATGGATAGTATCAAAACCCTTACTTAAAGTCAGCAAAACTACACCCACCACCCTTCCTTCATCCACTAGATGGGTGACCTCATCCTAAAAGGGTATTGAAGTAGTTAAAGAGGACTTTTCCTTTATGAACCATGTTGACTGTGCCTGATTATTGCATTATTCTTTAAATGCCTTTCAGTAGCACTCATAATAAAATCTCCATAATTTTTTCAGGAGCTGAAGTTGGACTGACAGGTCTGTAGTTCCCTGGGTCTTTCCTCACACCCTTCTTGTAAACTGGAATAACACTGGCTAGCTTCCAGTCATCAGAGACCTCCTCAGACTCCCAAGACCTTCGGTAGATAATCAAGGTGACCTGCTGCAACAGCCACTAGCTCTTTCAGTACTCTGGGATGAATCCCAGAACATTCAGCCAATGTATAATTCTGTCCGGTTTGGAGCAGGTAAGCACAAATGACAATATGGCATGACAAACAAAGATGGAAAGATCTAGCTCTGATTTATTATGTCTTGAAATATAAAAATAATTTAATCAACAAGGATACTGACAAAGTAAGAAGTAGAGGGGCTACAACCAAAACCACGCTAGCAAATCACACTTATTTTCCATAATGACTAACATAGTCAGCATATGAAAAAACTTCACATACCTGTGAGAGCCACTTGCTCAGTGGGATGAAACTTTATGGAGTTTACTGTGTGAAACAAAGTAAAATTTTAACATATGTTCACCCAGCATCTGTATTTTGTATCCTATATATAACACAGATCCTGCAAGACAGCTAATTTCTGATTATGCAAGCTTCTCTTGTTCTGCATATCCACAAGACCTCAATGAGTTCTGACATTTAACTTCTGACTGTCACAACTGTGCCTGTAAATTTCTTTATATGGGCTTGTTTATTCATTCAGCATTTGCAGAACTGTCTTCATGTGTCTCTACAAGTAAGAATCACATTAAAAATGTTCTCTGTATGAAATTTAGTGGAAGCTCACAACTGACTTGTTAATGATGTTGGCAAACCACCAAGTGAAACCGCAGTAAACATTTCTGTAGTTCTCCAAAACCCATTTCCCCCTCCCACACTCTGTTCCCAGTTTTCACAACATACCCTTATCTTACCTGATCCAACATGCCCTACATACTTGACAAGGCACTTCCCTGTCTCTATGCTCCACAGCAAAGCAGTGTGATCTACAAAGATTAAAAAGCAGCTGTAAATAGTTACAAATGCATGTTTTCTATTTTTAACCCTTTCAACAAACAAGTTATTTTCAAATGCAGAGCATACCATATGAAAGAGATTTTAAATGTAAACCAGACCAAATCCTCTTGATTACCACCTAATATATAAAATATAAAAGTTTCTTATCACTACAACTTAATACACACCTCCCCAAAAAAGTAAAGGTGCTGTCCTAATCAGCTTAATTTGCACTAAGTATTGAAAGGCAAATTCTGCTTCTGGTATTTTTCCTGACTTGGTTATATACTTCTGTACAATGCTCCAACTGTATACCATGAGGTCCAGAGAGAGCAGAGGAAGCATTCTGTGGTGAAAAAGGCAGTCACTACAAACAACAATTCTATGCACAATCTATTTACTCGCTGTACAGAAATCCCAAATGCATACAGATCACTGCAGAGCACTGAAAATTTATTTGAAAAGGAAAACCACTCCAAATGCCACTCCCATATCCTGCCGCACCCAAAACAAACAAGTATTTACGTGGGGAGAACCGTAACGCTGAACTGGAGAATGGCTGTTTCCACATTAAATCAGGACAAAGACAGGATGTCCCAGAAAATGACAAATCGTACCCCTCAACAGGCACATAAAATTTTAACAGAGGTTCCTGGTGCATAATATCAGAGTCCAGTCAGTACCTTCAGATTCTGCTCCAGTTTCAGAAGACTGTCGCTTCAAACTGACTTTTGTCTGGTTATGGTTTATTGCCCCAAAAGTTTTCCAAAACTACACAAGTTTCTAGATTGATCTTTGGACTAGAACAGATTTAGTGGTTTATTCATTAACACTTGTTCCCCCTCAAGTGGGAAGGAAGGAATCTAGTAAAGTTAGTAAGAACTGAAAACTGAGAATTTAAGCAAAAGGCAGAGGAATGCAAGAATACAATACAAAAGCTATGACTAAGTCTACAGCTTCTACAGAACAAAGGGTAAGCAGTACTGGGATGGAGAGCCTGCAGGGATCTCTGCATCCAGCCACGTGGCACTCTGTGCCAGAGGCTGCCCCAAGCAAGCAGCTCCCCATCCCACCCCTTCACACCACCCAACAGGCAGAGCTGGCTAAGGACAGTGTGACCTGCACGTAAGTTAACCAGCACATACTTTAGAAATACCAACAAGGATGCCTTAACTTTCTGATGGTTAAATACATTTCAAGGAAGTTCCAATTTTAAGGATTTTTCAGCTATGGAACTTCTTTAAAAGGACTTTCAGTGTGGAGCTCAGCATTCAAGTATGCTTTGGACCTGTATTTGCTATAGCTTAGGGACTAAGCCAGAATTTTCTAAATATTCAAGCAACACAAAACCTTACCAGCAGATGCAGTTCCCAACACCACTGGCTGAGTTTTCGCGACACTGACATCCCAAATACCATCCCTGTGGCCAACATATTCCTTTACCAGTTGACAGATTGCCCTTGATGTTGTAGTTTTAAAACTGGATACAATCTGAAATAGAGAGACCAACATTATTTTTCCACATTCATCCAAGATACAGCCATCATCTCACAAATAGATATTAACTTTTTCATGACTCTTTAATGTTCTGACAGTTCACTACTGTCAAAAATTTGACATCTGATGGTAGGAAAGCAGGTCTGGATGCAAACACACCCCTTAATTTCTTTTTTTTTTCCTTTTTAATAACACCCCCCTTTTTACAGAATGCAAGACAAACTATTCTGTACTACAACAACATAAGTTCTTTGGAGTAATGTGTTGCACAAGCGCAGAGTGCACTTCCCATTCAGCCTGGCTAAGGATCATAATGAAAGAAAAGAAAAAGACCAAACCCAACAAGAGACCTTACAACCTTCCTTGCCTATTCCCAAACAAGTCCATCTGATAACTCAAAGACAGTCCACGCTATCCTGTGTAGTGTCTTTGAAAAAAAAATGTACTTATTACATAATTCTAGTCAAATCCAAAAGCATTCCAATTCAAAACATTCAATGCTGTTTTCCTTGAAAACTGCACAAAGCTAATCAAATCAAACATTAATCTGAAAGCATATGCCTGTTTATTTGTGTAATAAAGCTTTTTTTTTAAAAAAAAAAAAAAGATATTTCAAACTCATCTAAACATTTGATAATCATGTCCCCTCCAAGTCAGTGCTATTATGGGAAAACCACAGAAGACTCATTAAATCCAAATTAGTATGTGCATAAGTAATATCAAATGAAAGGCAGAAAATCCTAGTAAAATGGTAACACTACAAAGCACTGTAGTACATGAAGGCTGAAAACACTCAGTATTTACAGAAAGGAAACAAACTGCAGGAATTCTACATTTTCAGATAAAGGGGAATGCAGTATTTAAAAAGAAACAAGAAGTTTGCCTTGCTGGAACACTTCCAGAGACAACTGTAACCGAGTGCCAAAAGATGACTTAAAAAGATGACTTAAAAAGATAAGACCACCATTACAAACACTCTATTTTTACCCCACAAGTCTAGAAGCTCCTAACTGTTCTTTGTGGAAGAATACCTGAAAAGCTTTGCTAAAACTGAAGCAAAAAGACTACTTCAATTTATCCGTGTTTTCCTCTGCAGGCAATTATGGGAAGGTATCTATCTGACCAGTTAAATCAACTCCTTTAAATACTTCAACACAAATCACATTAAGACTTATCTACAGCTTAGTAAAAGTTAGAAAGTTAATTAAGTCTACATTTCAGATACAATAAACTAAGGTTAAAATCCCATTAGTTTCTGGTATTAAAATAGAAGGTCTTAAGTATGCCATTAAAGCAAATTACTTCAAAATAGGTTCTTAAAGCTAAAAGAAAATCTACAAGAGCATTCCAAATCCTGAGCGTGTCAGCTCTCCAATGATGAAATGATAATGCCCTATTTGAATTCCAAATTAGCAGCTCATATGCGTTTTGGGTTCATAGCTGAAGTAGGAACAGTCATTAAGGAAGCACAGAAAAGAACATGGGCTAATGGTAAAGAATGTTAGTTCAACTACGCTGCACAATTTCCTATGTTCTGAATACAATCCTACAGATGCAACTTTCACATTGAATATAGTCCTTAAACTAAATGGACTCAGGCATGAAAAGCTGAACAGTTGACTTAATTATTAACAGTAAGGGTTAATATAGTACTCAGCTCAACCTCCAAACTTGAAGTTTTCCAGCTCTCAACCCCACACTCAAACTATGTTTGCACTGTCTTTCTAATGTCTTTCTAAGCCTCGTGCACAAGTTTTCTAGGAGAAATTAACCCCTACTCATCAACAACCACAGATTTTCCAAACCTGCTGGACAGTGGTTTCACTGATCGTTTAATGGCAAGGACATAAAACTTCTTTTGGAGTACCAGCAGTCCTGAATGAACACACAGAAGATAAGACACAAGTCTCATGAGGAATGGCTGAGGGAATTGGGTTTGTTTAGTCTTGAGAAGAGGAGGTTCAGGGGTGACCCCATCACTCTGTACAGCTACCTAGAGAGGGTTGTAGAGAGGTGGGGGATAGTCTCTTCTGCCATGGCTGCAGTGAGAGGACTACAGGGAGTGGCCATAAACTGAGACATGAGAGATTCAGAACAGATAGCAGGAAAAAAAATTCACTTTTCGGGTGGTCAGGCACTGGAATAGATTGTCCAGGGAGGTGGTGGAGTCTCCATGCCTAGCAGTGTGTAAGAGGCACCTGGATCTGGTGCTGGAAGATATAGTTTAGGGTTTAGGGGTTACAGCAGAGTGACAGGTCAAAGGCTGGACTTGAACTTAAAGGTCTCTTTCAACCTTGATGATTCTACGATTCTGTCAGAGTTCAAGAACACTATCCAACAGTAAACATCCCAATACAGCTATTTATTCAACATACACATTTTCTACACCTTTTTTCCCCTTCTTTCTATTTTTGCTTTTCTTCACTTCACATACCAGTTACTGGATAAAGTTGACAGGGCCTGGATTACTTCCTGCTTTGTTAATCATACATAAACAATTTTCCAAGCCAGGAAAGGAAACAATTAATATGGAACTTCCTAAAAAGAGGTCTCTGTACTGTGGAAAATTTTTGCTGTAACTTAGCAGATCTGATTATCATTTACAAGTAATTGGGCAACCATATCCTGGGTGTGTTTCACCTTTATCTGTCCTCCTTCTTAAATTCATACAGTTTCGTGTACTTCTATACAGAGATTTGTCAAAAAGGAAACAATTGTTTACCACGTAAATAAGTGAAACTTAATTTAAAATGAAACAGTTGCATGACAAACAAACTGAAACCCCTCTGCAACAACATTTCATAGGCAGACAGGACACATCCTCATTTCTAATGAAAACTTCATCAAGTCAGGAGCAGCCCAGCAGCCCAACACTGTGACTGATGAACGGAACTTCCTGTGGAGCAACGTTAAACAGTGAGGGCAAAAACTACATCTTCCAGTAAGTTCTGCTCCTTTCAACCACTGGGTGAAGAAATACCTTCTTTTCAGAATCCTTTTTCTGACTGAAAAGAATCAGCGATCCTGGAACTTAGTTTATGATGGAGCAAGTTACATCGTTTCAGTTTATTTTTGGCCTCTGCATAAACAGATGATGCTTTCCTGATGCTGTAATAACTGTCATAGCCAGGGATTGTTAACAGCTGCCATAACACCTCGTTAACATCAAAACATGGATTTCACACAGTGATTCCTGCATCTACAAACAACTGCAGTTAAGTTACAGAATCTTGCCCATTAACATATATCAAAATGTCATTTTTAAGCATACCAAACACTAAATCTACTCTACCTCTTCAGGATTTGGACAGTGGGAGAGAAGCCTTACTGCTAAAAGCATCTTTTTCTGATATGAGTGTTGCCAATTTAATATTTGGACTCCTAACTCAGCTAAGGGATGAAAAGTATTCCAGTATGGAAATTTTATACAAAGGACACCAATTAAGAATGCTTACCTCAGCATTTCCCCTGAGAAAACACACAGATTGTTTTACTCCTAGCATGTTTTACCAATATTAAAGCAGTCAACGATCAGCTTTCTCATTAAAACAAGCAAAAAGTGAAAGTTCTTATCAGAAAAAAACAAAACTCTTTATAGGTTTGCAATCAGAAAAATGTAATCATGTGCAACTACACAAAACAACTGGTTTGCAAAACTTAGTCTCTTCTAATTTCCCACAGGGAAAAAAACAACCAACCCACAAAAGAGCACATGCACAAAAAGGCCAAACCCCTACATGGTAACAGTATAAAGGATGGGCTGAAGAGAAAAGTTGTGATCTAGTACCCCAGTGAGTTTGGAATACAATCGTTTCTGGGAAACAGCATTGTTCGTTCAATACTCAAAAAATATCAATAAAGAATTCCAAAGCTGCTGAACTCTTAAAACTCTAAGTGCCTTTTTTCCAGATAGGGCATTGGGAAACTCTAACTACATCCAGTCAGGATACAGATGGAAAAAAATCATAGTTTATTAGAAACTTGGTTATCCTCTTTCTAAATCCTTGGCTGTAGTCTCTCTGTGGGTCAAGAGAAAAAGGTTGCAGCCTTGACTTTCCTGTGTAGGAAGGAAGAAGAGGTCAAAATAAAGCCACTCCCATGAAGTGCAGAAAGGTCTCAAAGATCACACTGGACAGAGATGCTCTCAATATTCTAATTTCCCTCATTCCCTCAAAATACTGGCATTTACTCCCCAGTAAATTCTGACCCAAAGTTGTGTGAAAGAATATATCAGCACATTCTGACACCTGTTGGCTACAACAGATGTGCATGATATTCAGGTTTTCAATTTTTCATGTTCCACTACTCATAGCTACTTTGCTGCACGTGAGTATCAGAACACTGGGAAGCAAAGCAGTTACCCCAAAGTCTGCATCTCACACTTTCCAGCTTCCCATGCTAGAGCTGGGAGATCTGCTTGTCTTGCCCAGGGAAAAATAAGAGTGCTACCTTACTAGAGTAAATGAAGACAATCATTTAACACCAGCCTTAAAAAAAAAAACCAAAACCAACACCAGCACACAAAAACTGCACAACACTGCACTTGAGAGTACTAATTCATAACTACATAGTAGGTGTATTAAAACTATATTGTCCCTATCAATATCATGTTGTCCTTTTTGAAGTGGCCTCATTACAGAATTAACTGCTTCATTAACTCTAAAGAAAAAAGGAAGAGACACCTCTATCCATAAAATTGGCAAGAATAAAAAGTTTGAGAAACAATAAAATTAAAAGGAGACCAAATCAAACATAGTAATTAAGTGTACTTCACCACACTATTATTAATCTTCCTCTCAAACTTTCAGACTACTTAACAGAAGGTATTTCCAAAACACCTACAGTCATTCCACAACCACCCACCAGCCTGCACCACAGGTCACCACAGAGTTTCCCACACAGCTGGCTCACGTACCAGATTCCACTGTGCTTTCCTCACATTTTATTTAACTTTAATAATGCAACATGAAATGAACCTGACACAGGGCAAAAAGAGCAGTAAGTAAACTCTCTGTGAAAACTGAAAAAGGAGAGAAAGAAGAAAACAAAAATACCAGACAGATGCAGATGTACAAAATGAAAAACATCAGAAAGGTTAACTGTGCCAAGACACCAAGCAAAATAAAGATCACTAGCTACTGATGTGCAAGGCCTGCAACGTAAAGGAAACAAATCATTCTAGTCTCATAGTTCAGAAATAAAACTCATTTTAAAAACTCAATTTATAATAGTACACACACAGGTGCCTACTTAAATCCCCATTTCAACTGCAAGAACCAAATCTTTGTCCAGAAATTCACTACCAAGTTCTTATTTCCCTCATGAAATTGAATTAATTTTTTAGTTCTCTTTACAGAACAGTAATCACACATACACAGGTGTGCACACTCTCTCCCCTCAAACATTCCCTCTCCAAGGAAGGTAGGGAATTACAGTGAAAGTGTCACATAGTATGGCTGAAGTAATGGGTAACCAATGAATCCAAGGAAAACACACTGTTCCCTGCGAGGCAGATTTACTCACAGAGCAGCATACTCAGCTCAAAGAAACCACGACTTACAACTTAAAGACAGTCATGTTAGTCTCGTGAGTACACAATGATGAGTAGAAGTTTAATTTGTCTCATACCTTGCTAGTAGATGCCTTGTAAGTTGTCTTTAATTTCTGAGAAAGCTGACTGGTACTATGACTGGCTGTTGAGACAAATAAATTCAGAGGAAGATATTTCAAATAGAGCATTAGCTTGTTTGTGTAAGCAACTGGTATTAATTCGCTTCAATAACATGCTAAGCTTTCACCATCAAAGTACAAAACAAGTGAATTCAAAACCACTGGTTTAGGATTCTTTGTGGTTCTCTTACCTTTTGTTTTCAGTTGTCCTTTGCTCAGTTCAGCTCCATCAATTGTCTGTCCTTCACCTGCTAAACGCTCATTCAGTGTATCGATCTCTCTACGCACTAACAAAACACAAATTCACGTTCACGTCAAAAATTGAGTATCATTAACATCACTAACATAATATTTAAGATTTGTTACGGCTAGTAAGTAATCTATTTTATGCTAAGGAGAGGAAAAGAGATCCACTGGGATTTTATAAAAGCAGGTCAATTATAAGTCTCACCAGTGCCATTTCAACACAGGACAGAATGATGGCACAGCTAAAACAAATCAGGTACTCATAAATGATTTCCAGTGGCTGGGCTGGTTTAAACTTGCACAACTTCATTTTATAAGAACATTTTCAGTGACTTACAACTTTTTTCCTCAAAATCTAGGCTGATACTCTTTCAGTGTTCTCCTCAGGTAAAATCTTACTGAGAGACTTTAACCAAGCACTTTTTTTTTTGTGCCTGAGAATAAATCAGGGCCTGTCTTTCAGTAACTCTTTGGGCTTCTTTCAAAGAAGTCACTCTCATTCAGGCTTGAACACATGGGAGAATGTGACAGCAGGAGCATGATTCTTGCCATTCTGAGAATGTCACCGAACTCTCAGTCCTAAGCACTGTACAAGTCACTCTACCCTTCAATACCACATCCAAGCACTTGAAATGAGCAAAGCAAGATTATCTTTCCTGTCTCCCCAGGCACATAAACCTAAACTTTTACAAAACACAGACAATGTGAAAGAGAAGCAAACAAACAGACAGGCTTGTAATAACATTTGACTAAAACAAACAAGCCAGACAGATACAAGAATTGCCTGAAAGGACTAAGTCTGAGATATGGAAGGGATTAAGAAAAGGCAGGAACCAGAAATAAGCAGCAATAAGGGAAAAGGACTATATGGAAATCAGGGAGGAAAAATCTGAGATTCCCTATGCACAGTAACTGCAACACTAGTGCAGGAATTAGACCAAGAACAAAAAATAATAGACTGAGTACACGAAAAGAAAAATTTAGTAATTGCCAGGGGGTTGGAAAAAGATCACAAAGGCCAAATGTGAACTAGAACTATGAGGTGAAGAAAGAAGATGAAGAAACAGAAATGGAATAGGAAGAAAATAATCATACTCTGGAGGGTGCAATTTCACCACTTGTTTCCTGACAAGCATTTCAAAAGGTTGGGAACCCTATTTTTCTTGCTACCAGCCAACTTCTCAGCAGGAGGCCCAGAACCCAGTTGTGCAAATTGTCACTGAAAATGTGGACTTTTGATGATAACCTTTAGCCAACACAACCTTGGGGTTTAAGAGAATAAAAACCAGCACGTTTTCGAAAAGCAGACAAGAACAATTTTTTTTAACGTGCGTCTTTGGTTTAAGTGTGGGAACAGATTAGGTGTGGAAAGAAATTGATTTGGAGCTAAATCAGACAGATTCCACAACTCAGAAGACAAGCCATGTAACACAGCTTCCAAAATCCAGCCAGGGAAATGGAGCAGAGGCTTTACTGGATCACTCTACAGGCCTGTGCTGCTTAACTTTGGATCCTCCTACATCACCTTGGATCACTCACATTATCAGACAACTGCACCCTCATTAAACAAATTACATTTTTTGCAGATAACACCTGGAGTTTTCATCTCAGTGCTTTGCTTCAAAACTCAGAAACAGCTACAGGTGCTGGTTATGTACTGTATAAATAGTATGATCCAAGCCCACTCC
>NW_008670869.1:18157-21084 GCF_000695815.1 Acanthisitta chloris
TTTACTAATATTACAACATTAAAATTAAGCCTGTGAATATACAACAAAGCCACAAACACCAAAGGCAGAACAGCCTTACTGCCAGATTAACACAGCATCCACCAGAGCCTCCAGTAACGAGGACACAGACCCTGCACTGGCTGTGCCCAAGAGCCAAGGAAGATGACACACATCAGTTCTGACTATTTGTGTTAAAGAACGAATAACGTGGTTTTTCTGAAAAGGTGCAAGCTCCATCTTGGGCTACAAGTTCAAAACGATTCTCAAACTCCTCACAAAAAAGCAACACTAATTACACTACAATATCCAAGGTATGTGCTTTAATTAGTGCTACTACATCATTAATCCAAACAATTCATAAGTTGCCAGAAGAAAACAGATACTCACATTCCAAATTCTCAATATACAGGTTTTCAAATTCACGTTCTATTTGTCCAAAAAGTTCAAGGAGTGTATTCCGGATAGCAGATGGTAGTTTAGAATCCTAGGAGGCAAAATATTGGGCATTATGTTTTCCTTTACACATGTATTATATGAATACTCTTCAATCTTATACTGATTTCAACAGTTCTCTTCATCTCCCAGCAAGGAGCAAAATTAAATCTACTGCTAGTGTAGAACACAAATCAAACAGCTCTGTGCATCATAAAATCACTAATTTTGCATATTCTTTCTCTTTCAAGGACAGAATTCAAATCACCTGTGAGGTTTGGTTTGGGTTTTTTACTAGAGAAAAATTATAAAACCAAGATACAACTCATTAAAAAAAAAGAAAGTGGATAAAACTTCCCTTTAATGTCAAGATATTTCCAATTCAAGAAGAAAGAATACTTCTGGTTCACAAAGTAATTGAGAAGTTGACTATGCAATAGGTTAGGAAGCTGTCAGCACATAGCACCTTATTACCAAAGCTTGAGACAAACTAACCTTTTAAATGTATTTTTAACATTTACCTACTCTTGTCACTAACCGTAACTGTGAAAAAACCCTACAATGTCTAATCCTTCCCTCCTCTGAGTTTACTCAAGCATCTTCTCTTCACATTCTGAAGTACATTCACAGATCAGGGCTTTTTTTTTTCAGCATAACAACACAGCAAGTCCAAGGTACAACAAACAAGTATGTAATAAAAACTAACACAGGATTTAAATGATCTGAGCTCAATTCACAGCTTGAACACACTCTTCTCTTGGCAGGTTATTTAAATTTTATTCATCTGCCTATAAAACAGAGATCAGCACCATATTTTCCCTGAACAAATGCAAACCACATCCAGAACAAGTGAGTACTGATTGCTGTTGAGAGTCAAGGGTCACACTACATCAAGGAACCTGTTACCACACACTGCTGAGCAGACAGGGAGGAAAGCAGAATGCAACTGACTGCAGCACACTGAGAACATAGTCCTAACAAGTTTAAAGCAGAGCATGCTACTATAAAATGGCAAATTAGGCAGGAGGAAATACTGTCATTAGTCTAGTAACTAGAATCAATTAATCCACTATAACTATGGATCAAAGGATTAACTGTCCTTGCTCATCACATAAAAAAATTCTGCTAAATCTGGTCTATTCTTCAGCTGCTAATAAATCACAATATGTAAGTTGGTTTACTGTACTTATTATTTACCTAGGTAGCCAGCTATAAACTTTTCAAAGGAAGTTTTCACTTAACTGAGCCAAATAATTTCATACAGGAGGGTTATGAAACTAACCTATCCTACAACTTTTGAAACCAAAAGGGAGGTGTAGAAAAGGTTTTCAATCCGCTTCTCAAAGCCTAAAAGCATAATCAAATCTAAACTTGTCAAAGTAACCAGCACAGTAAAATGTATCCGCTTGCTTTACTCTCTTTAAAGTTGGTATTATTTACATTAGCAGGAAATAACGTTATCAATTTATTTATGAAACTAACCTATCCTACAACTTTTGAAACCAAAAGGGAGGTGTAGAAAAGGTTTTCAATCCGCTTCTCAAAGCCTAAAAGCATAATCAAATCTAAACTTGTCAAAGTAACCAGCACAGTAAAATGTATCCGCTTGCTTTACTCTCTTTAAAGTTGGTATTATTTACATTAGCAGGAAATAACGTTATCAATTTATCTGCAAAAGTATATTATTTACATTAGCTTATTAAAATAGCAGGAAATAACGTTATCAATTTATCTGCAAAAGTAATTAGCTAGATCTCATGCAGTTTACAGCTCCACTGTGAAGGGGCATTAATACTCTCTACTCATTACAATCTGCCATTGGCAGTCCAAGGTCAACAAAGTGATACAACATGACAGACAAAACATTTAAGACATTTATGTATTACAGCATAATGTACCTAGAGTTTGCACAGAAATACTAAAACAGCTTCAAATTGTGGTTTACTACACAGAAGTGACAGCACATCTCGACCTCTCACTGCCCTTCACTCCTTTCCTGCAGTTAGGCTGGAGTAGTGACAAACGCATTAATAGTTTTCTACCCAAGTACTTGCATTCCCCAACTTCTAGATGTCTAGAAGCAACTACTTGGGTCCATTAGTTCCCAGAAAACTAATGCTATGATTTATTGAACAACAGATTCAATTTTAAAAAGTCACAACAGAGAAAACTCCAGGACTTCCCTTCAGAGTACCTGCAGACTCCAGAGTGAGGTTTCTCACAGCCAAACACAGTTCGTATTTCAAACCACTGCTCTGGTAAAAACTGAGTTTTCTATCACCTTTGCCAGACCCACATTAACACTGTTAGACAATCTGACAATAAAGAGTTTTCAAACTGGTATTTGCCTGTCTTTGCCAGCACTACGTCACACCCTTCCACCAGAAGCCTTACCTAGATTTAATCTCCAAATTGCTAGGTGGAACACTTCAAGCCCAGACTGCACCCACTACACATGCTGATGTGATTGAGAAAGCCACAGTAGTGGCTGGGGG
>NW_008670869.1:21105-30532 GCF_000695815.1 Acanthisitta chloris
TACATCTTCATTCAAGCCAAATAATTCATAAATACACAAAACCCAAAAACCCACACACAAGCAAACATTTGAGTCGGCTCTTGCCTCTGCCAAGCAGGCAATATTTGTTTACTTTATGGAAAGGAATGCAGAACAACATTCCCACTCACATTCCCTATCAGAGCTGTCATAAGAAATATTCCATATTCCTAGGTTATTACTATTCCAAATTCAAACATATGGAATCAAGAATCAATCCTGAATTTCTTATTTCTTTTTCTTTGGGGGTGTGTATGCACTAAAGTAAACAGGCTGTTTCTTTATATTGTTTTATAGTTTTATCATTCATCTAAGAATACCCAAAAGCAGATCAAAAACTCCACAGGTCTCAACACAACCTGAAACACTGTCAACATCCACATCGATGGTCTCCAAGGACAGTGAGCACCTACAGGCAACACAATCTGCTGTTGCTGCACCTTTACTGGACATACTTCATTACTTAGGTTGGTTTCATTTCTCCCCATAGAAAACACCTAAAGAGGTGACAGAATTTGCCCGAGCAGCAGTGCATTTCCTCACCTGCCCTTCCAACATGTCTCTCTGCAGTCCTGCCCGTTCCTGCTCGGAGCTGTTGGTTCTTCGGATGGAAAGGCTGTGGGATTTACGTTTCTGCTTTGCCTGGCGAGCAGCTGCACAACTTCCACTTTCTATTGGCATTACTTCAAAAAAACAGCTTCACGGAGGCTCCTATGATAAACTAAGGACAAGCATTACACATTACAAACTGTTTTGCCAAACCAACCATAATTTAATTTTTTTTCTCAAAACAGAAGTATTTAGTTCTACTAAACTTTGGAGTTGTTTGGGTTGTCATTAAAAAGAAGAGATTCCTCTTACTTACAGCAGTTCTTCAAATAAGATTAAGTTCAAGACCATATGCTGATACACAAATAGAGCGGAATCACTTCTGCATTGCTTGTTCATTAGCTAACAAACTTCCACAAAAGGAAAATAAATCCCACTACCTTGCTCATTTTGGAGAGCATTAACAGACAGAACCCCAAAATGCTTCCAGGAAACGACTACTATGCATAATAGTTCACTGAAATGCATGCAAAATTAAAACCCAGCTGGAAAATGAAAGCAAACAGACATGGTAATAATTTAGGGACACTGTCAGGTTAGAAACATATTGTTCAACATTAAGTGCTACTACATAAAATTTAACAGATACCCTTGTTTATATATGAGTAGAAATTAATTTTCAGGACAGAAGTTCTGAAAACTGCTTTCCAGAATTTTTGGCAGCTCACAATTTCACTTTCTTGATAGTGAAAGTGCCCATGAACTTATGAGAACAGTGTAAGTGCACCTGACAGTAACAGGCTGCTGCTGCTGCTCATTTTTGTCACCTTGCTAAAGCCAAACATGCATCTTAATATCCCTAAAAACACCTGATAGTATCACCAATCAGTATTACCATGTACGATCTACTGCCTTCCCCTGTTTAAAAAAAATCAAATTGTGTTTGATTTATTGCATAAATGTGGAGAATATGTTCTTTACTGTAGAAATATTATTTTTACAAACATTTATTTACAAGATTTTTTTTTTAATTTAAACCTGACATTGACCAGAAATTAATTTCTGTTTCATGAGGTACCAGTTGTTAAGCATTTCAAATGTTTTAGGGTTGATTACTCAAAAGTTTTCAATCATGCACACTGAGAACCAAATAAAAATTCATTCTCCAGCATAAATGATTTCTGAAACAATAATTACAACTTAAAATAGGAGCAACAGTCTGCAGAGAAATAGGAGAGCAGAGTTGGCAAAGCTAACAAGGCAACTGAGCTTCCTTTAAATAAGTTGATTAGAGAAAATTTAAACCAAACCCAGGGCCACTTCCAATTTAAGATCCACCAACATGCTAGGAATGAGCACCATCCATATTAACAAGACTAGGCATTAACCAGTTCAGGGCTTTGACATGGTATTTTCAGCTTTTTAACAGATCATAAAGCCAAGGAAAAGCATATCTTACTAAAAACACAGTATGCACCATGAACAAAGCCAGCTTGAAATCTGCTTTGGCTTTTATATGACAAAATGAAATTTATATCAAAATGTGACCAGATTTAGTTAAGGTTTTGATGCCCATCCATCCTCATTAAAAAACTTGGTATTTTAATTTGCTTTTGGAACACCTGAGTTCCAGTAACCTGACACCAATTCCAGAGTGAAACTAAAATAAAATTCAGGTTGCACCAGTGTCTGCACTAAAATGAGTTTGCTCATTTCCTCTGGACTCTGCACAGTCCTCCCCTGCACCTAATCCCATCAGAGCTTTTAATGTGTGATTAAACAGTAGTAACTAATTGGCTATATTCACAAATTAAAGAAGAAAGAATAGCAAGAACTACCATTCGGTAGTTTCTCATTTGCCTAGATTTCCTTATTCATTGTGGCTGGATTCCTCTACCATAGAAAGACAAGACCAAAATTTAAAAAGCCCATCCCATCAGCAGCTATTGCCAATTTTATGGGCTTCACTAAATTCTTCCTGTTCTTGGGCATACGGCCAAGAATTAGGAAAAGGTTTTCAGTTCTCATCACATTTCGATTTCTTTACAAAATAGGATCAGACCCCAAACATGACTATATTCTCCTGCCTTCCACCCTCCTTCCTACCTCTCTTGGGAGCCACTCTGCATTTCAGTAAAAAAAGCCTTTCAGTTTACCCTTTTCTGCAGCGTTTGGGATTACTTTTTGAGGCCCAAAGCACTAAATTCTCTGTGAACAGAGAGAGCTGTTAAGACAGTTTTATAACTATACATACACATATCTACATATAATCCCATAAAACCATTAACACCTTTTCACTTAAGATCTGGGGCGAAAAAAGAAAGAAAAGCCAATTTCTAATCCCTGCCAGATATGACTCCTGAACTGCAGTTGTACATGGAGATGTTAACGTGGCTTATTCCTTACCAGGCATTGTTTCAACTATGTTTGCTTCCCTCTCTGTCAAGTTCCTACATTTTAGAGGACTTTACCAAGAAATACCCTTTTCTGGAATGTGTCATAAAATCATAGAATGATTTGGGCTGACCTTTAAAGGTCAGCTAGTCCAACTCTTCAATAAGCAGGGACATCACCTACACCAAGTCACTCAGAGCTCCATCCAGCCTGATCCTGAATGTCTCCAGGGATGGGGCACCTACCACCTCTCTGCGCTACCTGTGCCCATGTTTCACCACCCTCATCATAAAAAATTCTTCTTAATCTAAATCTACCTTCTTTTAGGTTAAAACCAGTACCACAAGTCCTGTCACTACAGGCCCTGCTAAAAAGTCTCTCTCCACCTTTCTTACATGTTCCCTTTAAGCTGAAAGATCCCAATATAAGGTCTCCCCAGAAAATCCTCTTTTCCAGGCTAAAACCCACAACTCTCTCAGCTTTTCTTCAAACAAAGGTGTCCCAGCCCTCTGGTAATTACTGTTGCTGTCCTCTGGACCAGCTCTAACAGGTACACATCTTTCCAGTACCCACTGCCTACAAGTGGCTTCCTGGGCTGCAACTGCACATTGCTCTCACGTCGTTTTCCATTCCCCAGTATTCCCAAGTCCTTCCCTGCTGGACTGCTCTCAATCCATTCACCCTCCAGGTCTGCATTGACACTGGGGACTGCCCCAACACAGGTGCAGACCCTTACACTTGGCCCCGTTGGCTCACTCCTCAAGCCTGTCACGGTCCCTCTGGATGACATTCCATCCCTCAAGGAAACCAACTGCACCACTCAGCACGAACACCTACAGATCTGGCAGCTGTGCATTCTACCACGGAGAATTTAAAGGGACACAGTCAAATGCAGGAGATTACATTTTTACATAGCAAGATTCTCATATTAACTACACAGAAGTTTTTACTTTCACAGCTTGTAAGCAAACAGCAAAGATTGAGTAAGAAAAACCTCCATTACTGTATCTATTTGGTAGCAGCACTTCACCTGCAGCCAGTGTCACTGACAGTGACTGCACTCTCCTCATGCACCAGCATGACCACATCACTCATGCACTGTTCTGGAGAGAGCAAGCATGCATGCTGTTCCCCAGGCTCAGCAAGAGGGTGCACACAGCCACAGCAAAGCTGAAACCAAAGAGACCACAAGCAGCCATGTGCAGAGGATAGGAAGGAAGCCAAGGGGACTAGATTCATTGCTCTTTAATATTGTTCTGAATTCCACCAAACAGCCTTACAAAATTTGAGTAAGGGAGCAATAATTCAGAGTTTTTAGAACCAGGATGTAAATTCAGTTTAAAAAGTGACAGTGTCCCTTTAAATATTAACTTCACTTTGACAATTGCAGGACTATTTTGATTCTAACTGCAACAGTATAAAGCTGTAGGTTTTTCAAGAGAGGATTTCACAAAACAGTTCCTTGGCAATATGATGCTAAAAAAATATATAAGGTGCTCATTTCTAGCAGTTACCTGATTCCCTTTATTATGTAAGGTTTTCAAACAATGAAAATTACCTGTCCAGAATATCAGTGTCATGTTACATATCCTATGAAAACCATATTAAATATTGATTAGTGAAACAGTCAGTAGTATACAAACCAAAGTCTTTCAATTTTTTGAAACTTTTGTAGTTAGCACGCACCAGACAACAGGGAAGGGGGAGGTGAGAGAAAACATCAACACAAGGCAAGGCTCAGCACCAACTCCCAAACACAGTAAGAAACAAGTGCTTCAAAACAACCTGTTACATATTATTATTCAGATGTAGTTAATCATAACTTTTGAGTGTTCCAAATGGGTTCTGAAAAGAAAAATTCACTACATTCACTTTTCTTCTGCTTAGTAATACTACATGCAGGATGGGAAAGTCACCAAGAAGTATCGGAATCTTGTTTCCTGAATCAAATGAAGCTAAATTTACAAAAGCTAAAAATTAGGAATCAAGTGTAAAAAAGTACTTTCTGAGAAAAAAAGGGGGAGGGGGAGAAGGAGGAATCTACATTCACTAAGGGTGGCAGTTCACAAGTACTTCTCACTAAAAAGTGATCTGATGAGACCTGTGAGCTCCTCTGCTCAATGGTTCTGGAAAATGCTGTTTTCATAGTGTTCCTCACACAATGATTTGTCAAAGCCTCAAGAGAATCATACCAAATGGATTTCTGACAAAGTCAATCACCAGAAGCAGAAATAAAAAAAGATGCCCTAGAAAACATCTAGACCACAGGTGATTACTACTTTCTGAATGCACAGACATGCGTTTCAGATAAGCTGTTTAATTAAACTCACAGGATATTTTACAATGTTAAATTAAAGTTCCGCCACCTACCTTACTGCAACAGATGTTACCAGGTATTCAGTCAGAGGACATATTTCAGAGTAACAGTACAGAGCAGATGTGTGACTAATTACTGGTTTAGTCACAGCTACAACAGAGAAATGGCACCAGAGAAAGTGCACACATTGGCCTTACGAGACTTAAATATTCACTGCAGCAATCAACTTACTCTACGTGCCCACTTCTGCTCTCTGAAGGCAAAGGATTCATTGGACATGCATGCTGCTGAAGCCAGGGAGAAAATCTGCTTTAAGATGTGTCAGAACACAGACAGAATGGCTACAGTATTGCATTTCCTTTTATGTTCATTTAAGACAACAGACAAGTCTGTAAAGGGAAAGCATCAGGAAGTTTCAGCAACATCTCACCCAAGATCTCCCTGCTCCATTTTGTTTAGAGTTTAGAGATAGTAATACTACTTAGATGATTGTCAGAATTTGTATTAAAATGCCATACAATTTTGTTGTATTTGTGTGCTCTTAAATCTCTTAGTCTCATGTCTCTCATTTTCAAATATGGCTTAGAAGAAAATTTCAGTGTATACTGCCTAAGACACAAAGCCATTTTACATTAGTAATTATTGTGCAGCATTAAAACCTTATGATATAAAGATGCCCATTAACATGTGGGAAGGGGGTTAACAAAGGGGGGAGGGAAAGGAGAAAGAAAGGAGAATTATTACAGTTATTAAGCTCTTAATTACATACAACTCACTTTGACAGCATTACTCACAAGTTAAGGGAATTTAAGTATCAACATACACCACTACTATCTTGATTAATATGCAAAGAAATCAAATTTAAAGGAGTAAAACTTCCATTTTGAAGTCTTCAGTGAACAATTTGCTTCAATGATGCTGTACATTCAAGTGCCATTAGTTCAAGCCAAGCCCCAAGAACACAGCACACCTGAGAAGGATGAGGCCCAACAGACTGCCTTGTAAGACTAGTTGCTCTGCAAAAGGTAAATATTTAGGAAACAAATAGGAAACAAATCCCAGATCATCACAGACGATGCTAGAACCACTAATGACTGTGCTCAAACCTTGTGAAATCCACTCGAGCATTACAACATTGATTTTTTTTTCTAAATTTAGTGCAGCAGTGTTTCAAATGAAACTGAATGTTCCTCGAAATGTACAAGGGGAAAGCAAGCATCCACCCCTGAAGGCAACAACCTCCCTTCAACAGAAAGCAGAGTAAAATGCTGCACCAATGGATTCTATGTTATACAGCTGAAATCAAGGATAAAAGCTTTAACACATTAGTAAGTACCTACTCTAAGCTAAATTTCTAACACCAACATCCAAGTGTAAGCCAGCCCAGTTTTGCTGCTAGCAAGCTTTGATCTTGCTAATTCATCTTTGTCAGCAAACGCTGCAATCACACCCGAACGCAGGGCAGACCCAGCCTGCCATACAGTCTACTACAGTGAGAAGTACATCATACAAGATAATATTAACTAATACTACAGAACAATAAATATCAAACTTGGAATTTTATTTTTTTTAGGATATAGAAGAAACCTTCCTGGGTCCACTAATAATCATCAGACTAAGACCTATTTAGTGAAATTGCTGATGTCCCAAGAGCATCCCTCTGAGACCTGTGCCACCATTTCAACTAGTTCAAATGGTGCAGGGTATGATATAATCCTATATTCAACACCAGTCAGCTACCTGTGGGTATATATCATATCTTGCTTTATTCCTAGGTATTGATTAACAGACTTTACTGAAGAGTTCAACAGCCAGCATCAGGTCCTGCTAAATTCCTTGCTGCTGGTTAAATGCTAAAGTATGTTTGAAGGCTGTTTCACAGGCATTTCAGCTCCCATTCCTGTAACAGCAAATCCCTAGTAGCCTAGGAGTAGCCTCCATGCACGCACACGGATGCAAACACAAGCCCTGAGGGTAAGGAACCCTGAGGAAGTTCAAGAGCAAAGGCAGCTCACCCAGGTATTTGTTTAAGGAAGCACTGCACCACACTCAGAGGCAGAATCTGACTGTGCTGCTCTCTAAACAAACAGTACATATCTACTTATGACACACGAGATAAATTGCTTATGGTTTTATTTAAGCACAGTGACCTCTGATATCATTGCTCTTCATTTGGGAATCTATTACTTGCTGGTAAATGAGAAGCTTTTGGCGCTTAAGACTTCGACTAAAGCAAGTAACTTTAACTGTAATAGTTAGCAAGCTTTTCTGAAGCACCAAAAAATAATCTCTGTACAGCACATTCTTGAAGCATTACCTCATATGGCCTAGCACAGAGAACAACTGAACCTGCCAACAGTCCATGTAACAGCACGGCGAGTGCCCAGTCCTGCCACCGAAACGCTGAGACAGCCTAAAAATAGTACGTGTTACTCAAGGATGACAAAATACAAATCACTCTGGCTTGCAAGGAGGCCATCCCCACGCCTATCCACTCCTCAGTGGGCATGCACAGAGTACTAACAAACTCTCCCCACAGAGGTTTGGAGCAGTGGCCTCCAGAAGAAGCCTCTCACCTCACAAGGCAAGACACTAGTCTCAACTTCGAGACTTAACATTTCATGACATAAAACGATTCCAATCCCAACCCAAGCTTGTAAAATGCAATACCACTTAATTCTTCCTTACTTGGCACATACTAGTTCTGGCTTGCAATTTCAGGATTTCATAGAAGTAAGCCCTTCTCTTAAGACATCACCACACTCACAACGTTTGTCCCATGAAAGTACCAACAGACTTAGGCATTTCAGTTCATACTAAAGCCTGCATCCTTTAAACAAGTCCTACATTTAAAAAACAAATGGTGGAAGGGCCTGTCTACATTAGACAGACAGTGCCATCTTACAAAGTGTTAGCTTAGCATGATAAATCTAGTTCAGGGACCAATGTACACATGAACAACTGTCACTAAGCAAACCAACCAAACAACTTTACAGTGGCCTCTGCCCTAAATTTTAACGTTGAGTGCAGGCACCTTTTCCTTTAAATAATCACCCATGTCCACAACACAGGAAGCTACATTCAAAGTCATTACAAGAGAGGTTAGAGCTGACACCACACACAGAGATCTTACCTAATCCAAACTACTCATTAGGAAACACACTTGAGGGTTCTTGGGGTTACCAGCTAGGTCTCAAAAGCATCACTCAAGAAACACCACCAGCAGGCTCACTGGGGAGGCAGTTTCACACGTGCCTAAGCAGAACAAAACTGTTGTGATGCTGTAAAGTGGGTGCCTGGATAATTGACGTTTCTGTAATTTCAAGGTGTACTCAATGACACTGAATCACTTCAAAGAAGCTGTTCCACCAGTTCTCTAAGTAAATCTTCCATGAATTACTGTTAAAGAAAGCAGACTTTAAACCGCAATAATAAAACAAATTTGACAAGCTGGAGGATATAACAAGAGGGGTAAAGACACACATAGAAATTTCTCTTTTCCAACAAGCACCAAGATGGCCTTGAACCACAAATTGAGGTTTAACTTGAAAAAGCTTCCCTCATCAAGAACTGGAACCTCTAACATCTACTCATCCTCTGAATCCATTAAGCATATTAATTCTTCCCTCACACTTGTTTTCACGGGCTTTAGCTCGGAAGAAAAAGAGACATACTGAAAATGGGTCTTTACAGACAAGTTTTACCTATCTTGGACAACTCCAGGCCATCCTCCCACTGCTGCAGGCCACGTACACCTCACCTGGCCCTTCCTCATTTCACTGTGCCACTTCAGTGAATGTTGGTATTTGTACATGTGTCAGAGGATCTGAACTCAATCTGTAAACTAATGAAGTACTACGCTTGGCTTGTCCTTAGGATATGCAGCAGCACATGAACAAAATTAGTGAGTGGAGCCTCCCCAGCAGCACCCTCAGTTTCACTGCCCGCAGACCCGGAGCCATCCCCACAGCCTGGGGCTGGCAGCGCTGGAGCACCCAGCTCCCTGGCGGAGGGCACGGAGGGTCACTTTCGGTTATTTCGGGTTTTAGGGAAGAACGAGCAAGTCATTTCACGCGGAACAGGGCAGGAGGGAGAGAGGGTGCGAGCCCTGCTGTGCGCCAGAGCCCTGGCGCGGCGGCGGCACCGCCC
>NW_008670870.1:0-4537 GCF_000695815.1 Acanthisitta chloris
CTGAGCCTTGAGCAACCTGCTCTGGTGGGAGGTGTCCCTGCCCAGGGCAGGGGTTGGGGCTGGATCATCTCTAATGTCCATTCCAACCCCTAAAATCCTATGATTTTTCTCCCACACCTCTCTCCACGCTCCAGGGCAGGATGCTCCATACCAAGTGGCCCCAGTCAGCCTCGGTGGGAGCAGTGCAGGGTGTTTCACCCTCGGTGGAAGCAGAAGGAAGCCCCGAGAAATGGGAGTTTACTCGTTAAACTGCAGAGGAACAGCAATTTCGCATCGTTCTGAGGAGAGGTATTAAAACTCCTCCTGAGCCTCGAGAGTAACCAGTAACGCAGGAAACAGTAACGCAGCAAACGATTGAACAGTTAGACAGCAAACAGTCGAACAGTAACACAGCCCACAGCTACAGGGTTTTGTGGTTTATTTCAGTCCCATTACAATGAACAGCAGCGGCAGGACAGAGAGCAGTGAGCCCCTCACCCGTGCTGGTGGCCCAGGAGAGGCCACCGGGTCATGAACCACCCCCAACCCAAAAAAGTCACCACACACACTACATTTACAAACAGTTACCCGAAATAAAGCTACTCTCCCCTTAGGTAGGGATTGAAAAAAGAAAGGGAATCATTGCTTTTGTCTCCCTTTAAAGGGTGACTTCGTTGTTTTCAAGGCTGTGACGATCCTGGGAATCCTCAGCGCTCTCCAGTGTTTGGTTGCTGGTATCATCAGAGATCTCAGACGAAGCCTGGTCCTGGCTCTCCCTGCTTTCCACACTGGGGTGACTATCCCCTCGGACACCAGACTTGCTGTCAGCACTGTCTGCCTCATGGCTCTCGAATTTCTGCCTGCTGTCGTTTTCCAGGCTCTGGTCACGCTGGTTGCTGTCCAGGTCGCTGCTGTCCTGCCCGTGGCTCTTGTCAGACCATTCCATACTGCTGGCATGTTTCCCCAGGGAGCTGTGGGAGGCAGAATCCTCCTGGGAGAGCCCTGTTTGCTGGCTGTCTGCATCCAGGTCACTCTCATCTTCCTCAGTGGCATCATACATGAGCTGTGTTAGACAGCAGAACAAGAAAGAGCCATTGACACTCGTGAGGAGCTGATCCATCGGCAAGTGCTGCTGTACTGCACTAAAACAGGCTGCTCAGGCTGTGGGGACACGCAAAGCCTGCATGATATAGCTCTGCCTGGAGACACTGTGCTCTTTTATGGAGTTCTACAAACTTCCACCTCGTGAGAAACTCATGTTTGATCCTGGCCTTAGATTTCATGTGTGCAAGTATATCATGATAGTGCAAATTGCAGCACTGTGCAGCTTGCAGGCTACACTCCTGTCCTGGTGCATCAGCAGCCATCAACACCCCCTGATTTGGAGGATCCAGAGAGAGGAAACACATTCCTTCACTTATACTTGCTTTCCCCTCACCAATTCTTTTCAAAAGTGACTCCCATAAAATGACATTTTCAGATTCACTCCCCATTTCCAAAATCATGGATACTCTGCTCAGGGCTATTTACCTTTTTTGCAGCCTTGTGGAGTTTGATAGCCTTCACCAGTGCAGCTTTTGCCTTCAACCTGTAGGCCACACTGTCACCTCTGCCAGCATTGTCTCCCCGGGTGAAAGGTACAGTGACTGGGATGTCTGTGGGAAAACCTGTGACAACCTCATCGGATTCATCTGTGTCATTGGAATCATTATCATCGTCGTTGTCATCATCCACATCTTCATGGCTCTTGCTTGACACATCAGGGAATTGCTGGAAAAGATTTATTATGCATCAGGCAAATGGACAGAGAGGTGAGATGTGCAGATTGGTTTCTGTCCTGCTCTCCCAGGGCTTATGCACTGTTGAGGAGCTCTGTGCAGACATTGCTCTGAATTCCCCTCACTCTGCCTGAGGTTTATTTAGGGAGAGATGGTTACAGCAAGAACCACATTAGACTGAGGAGAGTGAGTGCAGCTACTCACTGGCTGCTCTGCAGCACTCAACTGGCATTTTGTCCTTCAAAACACTTACTGGTTGTGCTGGGTCATCCACGCTTTCTTCTGAAGAGTAGAGAGTCTGAAAGCAAAAGACTCACTATTAGTACACAGAGGCACGTAAAGCAGAGCTGAGCAGCACGTTGTCTATTCTTGAAGCACTTAATCCTAACTTGCAAATTTTGGCATTGAAAGACGCTTTGCTCTCTCTTCCAGTTAGGTGCCCATACCTGCTGAGGTGACGCCAGGTCATCCTGTGAGTGCTGCTGACTCTCCCAAGACTGAGAATTCACATGGTCGTGGTGGTATCTGTGCAACTTATGGCCCCTGGAGTCCTTCAAGAGGAGATAAAAGGTGGAAGGGTTATTCCACAAAGGAGCAGGCAAAGCTGCCTGTGTCCCAACCTCTGTTTCCAGACAAATGTGGTATCTCCAACACATGCTCCTTCTGCATGGGATGGGTCCTCAGCTATTCATTGCAGTAGGAAGAGGACTCAGAACAAGTCATGATCCCAGATGAACATCATACCCAAACAACATGATACACAAGATGTGCTCTTCCCCTGGCAGAGCCTGGGGAATTTCAGATCAGTTTCTCCAGCTTAACTGAGTGAAGTTTGGAGTTATAGTGATCAACCATTGTTTCTACTAATTCTCAGGCCCTTTTCCCAAAAGGGATTTATCTCTGTCATCATGAAGGCTCTAAACTAAACGCAGTAGCTGCTTCTCAGGTCAAAGGATTGATTTTTTGTGGGTACAAATCAAATACACAGTTCACTTACATCACTCCAAAAGATCATGGGGACTGGAATAAAGTACACCAAGTATTGTCATCTGATCCACACTAACCAATGTGGGTTATAGCAGATGTGCCATGCCATAGTCCTTTTCTCCTTTTAACTGAGAGCTAACACATTTTTCATTAAGAAGTAAGGTTTCCAGTGCTGGTCCAGAGATAGAGCTAATGAAAGGTCACAACCAGGACACCTGACACAGCACAGAGTCTACAGACATCAGTGGCTCTCTGCTTCAAAATTGGCCCATAACAGCCAGGTGAGGATGTGTTTTGCAAGCAGATAGAGCCATAAAACTCGTGCCAGAAAATGTGTATTACAGGAAGCAAAAAAACCACCAAGAAGTGTTTATTAAAGAAAACGAATAGAAAGACAAGAGGGCCTTACATATTTCTCTTCGGAGCTGGCAGAAGTGGCATGCTGCTTGAATTTTCTCACCTTGAAGTGACAGGAGAGACAAAGCATTTATCAGTATATCTCTCTAACATGCAAAGAAGATAATGCAAGTGATGGGTGAGATATGTTTGTGGTTTACTCACTGGCCATGCTGTGGTGATGCTGATAAGGCACAAACACAGAACTGCCACCTTCATTGTGATGTTTTACCTGGAAAATAGTTTGGAACAGTGAGTCAACAAGGTAAAATACCACACAAATACTACAGGATTTTCCTTTTTGCTGGGGTGCTTCACTATGCCAAATGAGCTCCCTGCTGTGGATTCAACCTGCCCATGCTAATTGTTTTCCTCTGTCCTCCATCAGCACCTCACACCAGCTGGTTTGCAATGACTTACCAACTCCAAAGCTACAAGAATGTTAAAAGCAGTTACTGGGAAGAGCTGAGCAGTGGTGAGAGGAGCCACACTGAGGAGGAGAACTTCCAGGGAGGTGATTCTGCCCCTGGACTCGGCACTGGTGAGGCCACACCTTGAATCCTGTGCTCAGCTCTGGGCTCCTCAGCTCAGGAGGGACATTGAGGGGCTGGAGCAGGTCCAGAGAAGAGCAACGAGGCTGGTGAAGGGACTGGAGCACAAGTGCCATGAGGAGAGGCTGAGGGAGCTGGGGGTGTTCAGCCTGGAGAAGAGGAGGCTCAGGGGAGACCTTCTCACCCTCTGCAACTCCCTGACAGGAGGTTGGAGTCAGGTGGGGGTTGGTCTCTTCTCCCAGGCAACCAGCAGCAGGACAAGAGGGCACAAACTCTACCAGGGGAGGTTTAGGCTGGATATTAGGAAGAGATTTTTTTATGGAGAGAGTGCTCAGGCATTGGAATGTGCTGCCCAGGGAGGTGATGGATTCCCCATCCCTGGAGGTTTTCAAGCTGAGACTGGATGTGGCACTTAGTGCCATGGTCTAGTGACCATGGTAGGGTTGGACTTGATGATCTTGGAGGTCTCTTCCAACCAAGTTGATTCTATGAGTTTATCACTCCTGTCATCTACTGGCTTGCACAGGTAAAAAAAAATCTTTGGGAAAAACAAAGTGTTATCACTATTAGCTTTGCTGTATCTTCATTCTTTTAACATCATTTTTGTTTTTCAGAAGATACAAAATAAGACAAAGTCCACTTGGATTCTCTTGCCAGCTGTTTTAAAACTAGTTTTCAGGGTTATTGAGTGGCTGAGCAAAGTCAGTTTGTATGAACACAAATGGTTTTATTGATAAACCTTTATTTCCCTCTCTAGAAGTCTGAATAAAAGAACCTGTTTTAAAACAAGAGATGAAGGAAAATAGCTGCCCCCATTTCAGTTTTAACAATTTAACAAATGATTCC
>NW_008670870.1:4576-7706 GCF_000695815.1 Acanthisitta chloris
TTGGTGCTTATAGACCAATTCCCAGCATAAGGAATATCCCTGAGAAATTAAACCAATTTACTCATGAGCAAGAGTAACTTGAAACTTTGGTCAGTCAGAGCAGGAAAGAAAGGCTACTTAGGACAGATTTCAAAGGCATTAGTAAGTCTGGCCCTGAGACAGGACACTGTATTGGAGGTGTTTTGGGTTACAGAGTAGGCTGAGTGTCTCATCCTTGCAGGAGTGTGCAGCACACACTGTGAGCCTGCCAGGAGAAACAAGCACCCTGCCAGGCAGTGCTGACACAAAGGAGAAATCTTGCTGTGTTCAAGCAGCAGCTTTGGCTTTCCAGCACACGATTCAGAGGTTTCAGTAATCCTCCCAACATCTCTCAGCACACACATTTACAACGGTGAGCATGTAGAATACCTTGCATTGCTAAAGCTCCTACAAAAACACACCTTTTCCCACAGAGAAACAGCAAATGTCCCTGCCCAGTGAGGCAGTTTGAAAAGGTCTGCTCAAGGTTCCCTCAACTAAAGCTGCAGAGATTGGCACACATCAAAAAGCAAAAGCATTACCTTTTCTGGTGCAGGAGGATTCAGTGGCAACAAGAGCACTCTCAGTGATCCCAGCAGCTCTAGCCAGTTGGCTCCCAGCAGCTGTGCCTTTCTCCCCTCGTCCCTGAATGCCTGACATCTCTAACCTGTGGGAATTTAAACCCTGTCGCCAGCACAGCCACCAATCCCCACGTGGCGGAAAAAGATGAGGTCATGAGGCTCCTGGCCACTGTCCTGCCCACGTTCTCCTACACTTCCTCTTTGGCTTTGTGGCTTCTGAAGCAAACAAAAACTACTTTATGGTTAAAACATTACTTATGGGCAAGATCATTAACCAGCAGGTCTGGTGAATGCACAGCAGTTGGTATGGTGTAGGAGGCTCCAGGGCATGGCTGTTCTCCATTTGTGAGAAGGCAGAGTCCAGTTTACCAGAAACCTTTTGTGCCCTGTTCTGTAGGGGGTAGGAATGTGCAATGTGTGCAGGAAGGAAGGAATTTGAACATAAAATTCACCAAAAAGTTGTCAATGCTTCCACAAAATTGTAGATTTGCACTCTAGGGCATACATGATCATAGAATCATAGAATTGTAGGGGTTGGAATGGACCTTAGAGATCATCCAGCCCCAACCCCCTGCCCTGGGCAGGAACACCTCCCACCAGAGCAGGTTGCTCAAGGCTCAGCCAACCTGGCTGTGAACACTGCCAGGGTTGGGGCAGCCACAGCCTCCCTGGGCAACCTGGCACAGGGTCTCACCACCCTCACAGGAAAAACGTCTGCCTAACACCTAACCTCAATTTCTCCTCCTTCAATTTGTGCCCATTGCCCCTTGTCCTGTCCCTGCAGCTCCTAACACAGATCCCTCTGCAGCTTCCCTGGAGCCCCTTCAGCTCCTGCAAGGTGCTCTGAGGTCTCCACACAACCTTCTCTTCTCCAGCCTCAACAGCCCCAACTCCCTCACAGGTGAGATGCTCCAGTGCTCTTAGCAACTTTGTGGCCTCCTCTGCACTTGCTCCAACAGTTCCATGTCCTTCTTACATTGAGGCACCAGAACTGTGTGCAGTATTCCAGGTGGGTCTCACCAGAGCAGAGCAGAGGGGCAGAATCACCTCCCTTGACCTGCTGCCCACACTTCTGTGACTCAGCCCACGCCTGGGTTGGTCTCTGGGCTGAGCTCACACTGCAGCTCATGGGGAGTTTCTCACCCACCATCACCCCCAAGATTCTCTCCTCAGTGCTGCTCTCAATTAATTCTCCAATGCAATGGGAATGACACAGACAGAGCAAATTAAGGCCTTTGGCATTGTTTGGTCTGACTTGGGTTAAAAATTGATAGTAGTTATCTCTATAGTCAACTTGTTTGTAAAGATATGCATGAGCCAGTGCTACTCTAATTAAGAAAGATTTGTGCATCATTTTGAGAAATTGTCACTCCTTCTCTATTCATTTGTGTCCCTTCTGGCTCCTTTCTCAGGTGGTTTGATCAAATCAGCTGCTGCACCAAACCTGCTCCAGAAGCATTTTCAGCGACCCAATGCCAGACGATTTTCAAGCTGTTTTTCAGATCTGTTCTGGCAGTGCCTTGCTTGGATGGCCACAGCTTTGGAGAGACTGAGCATCAGCTGGGGTGTGCTGTAAGGCCCTCAGCCCCTCAGCCCCTCTTCCATCTCACCTCTCTTTAAGCTGGCAATGAGATATCCTTCAGGAAACATTTCAAACAGCCCTTTCAGAAGGCAGAATACTTATATCTGTTTCAGACTCGTTATCTTCTTCCACATTCCTGAACCCCAGCTAATGTTTGCTTTGTCCTTCAAGCAGACAATAAACACCTTGTTGTAGCAACTCATCTTTCCAGTTTTCCTGTGCTTACTAACACTTCTGCAGTATATTTGGCAATACCGTGAGAAACATACCCAAGTTAGCTCAGAAACATACCCAACCTGCTCCTCACCACAACACAGACCTAGCTAATTGGGTCTTTGATCAGCAACAGCTACAAATTCAATTTTGTCGATTTAAGAGAGTATTCTAACATTCTAGGAGAAGAATTGGATAAAAAGCTAATATATACTATATCATTACTGGTTCTGCACATAAGGATCCACCTGAATGAGGACTATCCTAGCTTTTATTCTTGGAGCTTTGTGACACTGACTCAGGACAGACTTTTCAACCAAAAAAAAGCCTTCAGTAACTAGGATTTCAGCAGCAGGATCTCCTCAGAAGTAGACAGGTTGTTCCCATCACATCTGCAGCTCAGTGCTCCTGGAAACCAGTTTACTGAAGGCCTTGAAAGCAGGACCAGACTGAGTGGGAGCTGTTTGGAGGTTTCAGGCGAGCATTATGGAGCAGCTGAAACTATTATTTAGTAACTAGCACTCCTTCAATAGGCCACTGCTGTTGATACCAGGGAACCCTAAGCCAGGCCCTTAGATATCCAAGTACCTTTGATCCCAAACACCGAACTACTTCCCTCTGACAGAGCAAGAACCTGAGACAGAGTGAAACTTGGTGGCTCACACCACTGGATGTTGGACTGGGTATGATACTGCTCTCCTGTCCACACCCTGGATCAAATTTTAAGCTTGAAAAT
>NW_008670870.1:7731-10154 GCF_000695815.1 Acanthisitta chloris
ACTGAAAAACAACATGATGCTGAAAAAGATCCTCTAAATCCATTGTCTGGCCAAAACCAGCACTCACAATCTGCAGCATGGTGTATTACTGTCAGGAAAGCACATATTATGTCAGGACTTGTAAACAAGCTGTTTCCCCACGTTCAGCAGCACTTTTCAGTCACACTGATGGAGTCATTTGAAACACAGTCAGTTCAAGACTTTCCTGTACAAGTCAACGATCACTGTGGCATTTCAAGGTAAATGTTTTGCAAGTGCCTGGAACACTTGTCTCCCAGCAAAGATTTTGTGACCCCCAGGGAGTTGTTTGTGGCAACCAACTGATATTTCTGGTGTTCTGGGATTTGACAGTGTTTCCAAGTCCATTGCTAAAGCTATATGGGTGATTTTGTAAGAGCCAAGAACCAACAGTGACGTTTTGCAGAGATCCAGAAGTAGGATGTGAAGTGACAGTTATTACTAAACTAGCCAGTGCAGAGCTGTAGTAAATTTAGCACTTGTCTCATACCATCATTACGTGGTTATTCACCCTGTAAATCATTTTGTCAGGCTGAGAAATCCTTTGTCTTGGTAGGAGGTGGTGCTTCTCATCCTCTCAGATAAGGGACAAGCAGGACAGGAAGCAGGGAACTTTCACGCTTTTCACTTCCCACATTAAAATGCCTAACTCTGGAGAGAACACTTGGCTGCTGCTGAATTTGTACAGGTGGGAGGGAGCATGAGTTCAGCCTTCAAGAGCTGTCAGGGTCTGGGAAGAGCATAACTCTTTCAGGCTGTAATTTTTCTGCATGTAGGTGACATTTTCTACTTGGCTCTCCTGTCAAACAAAGATTTTGACCACAATTCCTTCCATCCTGGGCTGTGCTGGGAACATGTGGTTAGGCTGCTGGTTTGCCTTGTCAAGAAGCTGTACCAGTGCCTCCCTGTGCAACCTGAGCTAATATCAGTGTGATGCCCAGAGATACCTGTGGATGGCATGACAAATCCCAGCCTGGCTGCAGTCATGCTGTACATGCTCAGTCTCTTCAGGACAGCTGCCTTTGGTTAGCTTTGTTCCCAAGAAAACAAGTCCAGGGAGACCAGAGCAGCATCTTCTAGATGGCAAAGACTGACTGAGAGAGAGAGGTTAATTTCCTCAGCACCATTAAGAATGCTACCAACAACTGTTTTCCAACTAGAACATCCCAAAGAAAAGCAGCCTTAGTAAACATGGGTTTCTGTGAAAGATGAAAAGCATAACTTTCTTGCATTGATACCATAAAATATTCCTTGGAAACTCAGTGTGAACCCTTGGAAACTCCTTGGAAACTCAGTGTGTCAGCCAACATAACATATCCACCAAAGCCCTTAAGTTTTCCCAATCAGAGCTTCAGGAGCGGGGAAAAACTTACATTCAGCAGTTGAAAGACTTCAAAATAACTTCTGCCTTTTCAACAGACCACAGAGAACACCACAGTGGTTGTGTCCAGGCCTAGGAGAGCACTTGGTGTGCAGAAGGGATACAGGTGTCAGATCTGTTCGATACCAACAGAGCTTTGCTCCTTACACCTGTGAGCAGGGAACACTGATAACACAAGCTTTGCAACCCAACTTGTGTATCTTTTGCTTCACACCACTTAGAGCAATAAAAGGAGTTATAGCATCTCACGTTCCCAGAATCAACACTAGCAGTTCCTGGAGGAGTTGCAGGACTAAGCACAACTCTGACCTAGAGCTGCATCAGGTGATTAATTGGGGTGGAACAGAGACTTTCTGGGAAACAACCCCACCAAAAGCTGAGAGCATGTTAGAAAGTGACAGTGTCTGACACACAGCACAGCTTTGCTCTGTCCTTATCTCCCTCTCTTAATGAGGGAGATAAGGACATAAAGAGAGGGAAGGAGTTGCAGGACTAAGCACAACTCTGACCTAGAGCTGCATCAGGTGATTAATTGGGGTGGAACAGAGACTTTCTGGGAAACAACCCCACCAAAAGCTGAGAGCATGTTAGAAAGTGACAGTGTCTGACACACAGCACAGCTTTGCTCTGTCCTTATCTCCCTCTCTTAATGAGGGAGATAAGGACATAAAGAGAGGGAGATAAGGACATGGAGAGATAAGATAAGCCAAAGAGAGCCCACTCACTTGTCTCTGACTTCTGAGACTAGTCCTTACCTGCTCACATTCCAAATGCTTTGGAAAGTGAGGAAAAAAAGAGTATTTGAGAACCTGCTATTCATCTGTGGCCCACAAATCCTGGAGGCTGACCTGCCTCAGCCAGATCCCAGTGTTCACACAGGCAAGTGGCTGCTCCTGCTACAGCATAAATACAGTCCAGCTGTCTCTAGCTTGCTCAAATGGAACCTGAGGATGTTTCCTCCCTTGATTTATTTACAGCCAGCTAGAAAAAAACCCCCAGCTTTTCCAAGATCTTATTTTTTCCT
>NW_008670870.1:10235-13773 GCF_000695815.1 Acanthisitta chloris
TGGGTTATTTGCAGGTCATCAGAGTTACCAGTGTGAAGAGCAAAACACAAGATTATTCAGTTCTGGGTTTGTGGCTGTTTCAGCTCCCAGTTGACAGACGAATTGCATTTGTTTCGGTTGGGGAATAACAAACACAGTAATAGTCTGAACTGCTGTTAGAAACAGAAATGACCAGTGAAAGAATATATGGTGTACATCATGTTTTCATAACTGTGCCACGTCCCAACCCCTGCCCTGGGCAGGGACACCTCCCACCAGAGCAAGTTGCTCAAGGCTCAGCCAGCCTGGCTGTGAGCACTGCCAGGCTTGGGGCAGCCACAGCCTCCCTGGGCAACCTGGCACAGGGTCTCACCACCCTCACAGGGAAAACTTCTTCCTGGTATCTATCCTAAATTTCCCTTTTTCGATTTGTGCCCTATTGCCCCTTGTCCTGTCCCTGCAGCTCCTAACACAGATCCCTCTGCAGCTTCCCTGAAGCCCCTTCAGCTCCTGGAAGGTGCTCTGAGGTCTCCACACAACCTTCTCTTCTCCAGGCTGAACAGCCCCAACATCCTCAGCCTGTCCTCACAGGGGAGATGCTCCAATCCTCTTAACAACTTGGTGGCCTCCTCTGGACTTGTTCCAACAGTTCATGTCCCACATTGAGGGACCAGATCTGTGTGCAGTATTCCAGGTGGTTCTCACCAGAGCAGAGCAGAGAACTAGAGACTTTTCCATCTCAGTGGGAGCAGAGCTCAATCTGCTGGCTCTGGAGCCTGAACACACTGCAGACATAATGCTCCAGGGGGAAGGAAATCATGCAAGGTGTGTGTGCTTGGTCCTCTATAAGCTCATAAGAGAGTAACCATCAGTTTGCCAACTCAGGGCTCCCAGTCTGAGTGCTGAGGGACACTTGAAGGTAGGAAGCAGCTTTGCAGAAGATTCCTTTCCAGACAAGCATTGCAAAAACTTGGTGATGTGTTGTTTCCCTCTCTCTCCCTCCTGCTCAGTTCCCTGTTTCCTATCATGCTGCAACATTTTCTCGTCCCACTGAGAAAGAACACTCATGGAAATGTCTGAATATGCAGAATGGGAATGGAAAGAAGAGCATCTTCTTGGTCTGCATTGTGAAACTGCTGGAAAGTCACAAGATGCTTGTTGTCCCTAGTGCAGGGCAGCACAGGATTCTGCACACCCAGCACCTCTCTGCTTGCATCTTCACTGAGATCCACTGGCAAAGCACAGAGAGCAAGAACCACCACAGTTTACAGCACAGTATGATGGAGAAGAGGTAGACAGAGAAGATGATGGGCCAAATCCCTCTGCAGTCACCCATACACTGCATAAGTGAGATGAGCATGAGAGTCCTAACCATGTCCTGGTCATCCTTATCACACAGCAGCCTTGACTTTGCATGCCACGTGTACCATGTTGAGCTCAGGTCATGTTTCCACGCACAGCCACACAAGCATGATGAGCAGAGAGCCCAAAAAAGTTTACTCTCAGTCACAGAGACAACCCTTTGAGAAGACACACTTTGTGAGTGCCTCCTGGAAAAGGCCAGTGGAAAACAGACAGTTTGGAGAGGTGCCTGGCATTGCACAACACAGGATTTCACTCTGCATATCTGTGGTTATCTGTACACAAGGCATCTTCGCTGCAGCTTACCCTGACTTTTCTATCTCCAGAAGGTCTGGGGAAGGTGAAGCATGTGCTGTAGGAGCACTGCAGGAGTGCTAGCAAGGGTTGTGACCTTGTCCATAAACCTGACCTCAGACACAGCCTGGGCTAGACACCAGAAACCCTGCAGATTTCACATGGCTTCAGGTTTTGTTGTGAGCAGTTTTCTTAGCTCTGAGTCTGGGGCCACTGTGGTCTGAGGTGGGATGGACACAGAACTGAGTCAGAGGGAAAGCAAACATGCTCTAGGCACAGTGCACTGAGCTGTGGAGGCTCTGCCAGTGGAGTGGGAGGAAAAACCCATCTGTGGGCATGGGGAAGGGAAATTAAAGAGTTGGGGACTGGACTTGGGGAGGAAGTTGTTTGGACAAGAAGCTGATTTGATTTTGTGGGAGAACCAAAAATCGGCAGGTTAGAGTCAAGGTCTCTGCTGTCTTGACTGAGTCATGAAGAGATTCCCCACAGCTTGGCCAAGCTTGGAGGTGATGAGGCTGTTTGCTCTTGAAACGTATCCAGGCAGGAGCTCTGCAGGAACCATGCTTCACTGCAGCAATTAATCAGAGAATGAGAGAATTTTAGGGGTTGGAATGGACCTTAGAGATCACCCAGCCCCAACCCCCTGCCCTGGGCAGGGACACCTCCCACCAGAGCAGGTTGCTCAAGGCTCAGCCAACCTGGCTGTGAACACTGCCAGGGTTGGGGCAGCCACAGCCTCCCTGGGCAACCTGGCACAGGGTCTCACCACCCTCAGAGGGAAAACTTCTGACTAAGTTCTCACCTAAATTTCCCTCTTTCAATTTGTGCCCCTTGTCCTGACCCTGCAGCTCCTAACACAGATCCCTCTGCAGCTTCCCTGGAGCCCCTTCAGCCCCTGGAAGGTGGTCTGAGATCTCCACACAACCTTCTCTTCTCCAGGCTCAACAGCCCCAACTCCCTCAGCCTGTCCTCATAGGGGAGATCTCCAATCCTCTTAGAATCTTCATGGCCTCCTCTGGACTTGCTCCAACAGTTTCAAGTCCCTCTCACATTGAGAGCACCAGACCTGTGTGGAGTATTCCAGGTGGAACTATCTGCTGAACTGGCAGCTCGTGCCCACAGGGAAGTTGCCCTTACTCCCCAGACCAACCAGGCTCTGCCCCTGCCCAACACTGAGCACCAGGAGCCAGCAGCCTGTGCTCCAAGGACACTCAGAGGCACACTGAGCTTGGCTAGGCAGGACAGACATCCTGCTCAGCACAGGAGCACAGCAGCACAAACCCTTCTGGCGAACCCCTGCTGTCCCTCCTTGTGTACCAGCTCTTTGGAAGGGAGCTGTTCTTTTGGAAACACATGGTTGAGAGATAATCACATCCAGATTTAGGAAATCACATTTTGCACATAATTCCTACTGGCTACCTAGAGAGATTATTGGTTCAGCATGGAACTATAAATTTGGCAGGATGAATGGCAAACTGTGGTTGGCATATGGATACAGAGCAGGAAGCAAACTGCACCTATACATTAACTAGAGGAAAGGAAAGCCTAGGAAACTGAGGGAATCAGCAGGCTCTGGAGCAAACAACAAGCAGGGGCAGCTGATGGGGTAACAAACCAGGAGCATATGCAGCATTAGGGCTCTTTGCATTAGGAAGAACATTGCCAGTCAATAATTAACAAGCCACCACTGCTATTTTGCTCACTGAGCCTTGTTTATCACAAAGAAGTCAACTGACTTCTCCTCACCCATGGAAAATGTGAACACAGAGGATGACAAGTAATTTTGGGAAGCAACATCTGTTCTGTATGGAGAAACTTGAGCTGCTATACCCAGAATAACTGATGTTGAAACACAGACTAAATCTCATCTAAGCAATCGATTACACACCATGAGGGAGCAGGA
>NW_008670870.1:13789-17604 GCF_000695815.1 Acanthisitta chloris
TCTCAGGCAGAGGGACAGGAGCAGAGCAGAGACACACGGGCTGAGCCAGGTTGGAAAACACAGATTGCGGGAGGTATGTTGTCAGCAGATAACTCTGTGTCCTCAGCATGGCATGGCTGGACAGCATTTATTATGGTACCTGATCCCTGAAGGAAGCACTGCAGGAACTCTGGCACTTGGACCTTGCAGTTGCAGCCCACAGGAATCAGTTTGCATGAGCCCTGCAAGATCAGAGAATCAGATGAGATTCTGAGGTTCTCTGGGGTCTCCACATAACCTTCTCTTCTCCAGAGCAGGGCGTTGGGATTAGATGATCTATAAGGTTCATTCCAATCCCTAAAATTCTGTGATGTCCTGGCTCACTCTGATCTCAAATCATGCTAGAAATTTCTCTTAACGTATTGATTTTCCATCATTATCATAGTGAAAACCGAGGGGAAACACAGAGGCAAAACAGAAGTATATTAACCTGCCCAAGTAATTGCCTTCCCATTTAGGCTCTCAACATCTTTCTTTACCAGGAAGTCTTCCCCGTAGACCTCAGTGGAAAACAGCTATGTGTGCACACACACAGATTGCCCACTGGAGACAGGGAGAGAGGGAGGCTTTTTTTCTTACGTGGGCTACACAGATGTTGCAAATTGAGGCTTAAGATAGCAGAGCTGCTCCCCTTTCACCACCATATGGCCTGCTGACAATTAGCCTGTCTGCTCGGGCTGTTCTGCTTCCCTAGCCCATCCCTACTCAGCAATTAGCAGAGGCAAAACCAAGGCTGAGTGCTCCCTGGGCACATGTTGGAGCCGTTGCTTGGGCTGTCCAGGGGGTCCAGGTCAACACCTAGATCTTTCCTGGAAAGCCAACGAGTCTACCAGTCCTGAACTTGTAATACAGACAGACTAAAGGAGTCAGCACAGTGTACAGATGATGTACACTTCTCCCCTAGGAGGACAGGCTGAGGATGTTGGGGCTGTTCAGCCTGGAGAAGGTTGTATGGAGACCTCAGAGCACCTTCCAGCAGCTGAAGGGGCTCCAGGGAAGCTGCAGAGGGATCTGTGTTAGGAGCTGCAGGGACAGGACAAGGGGCAATGGGCACAAATTGAAGGAGGGACATTTAGGTGAGATATTAGGCAGAAATTTTTCCCTGTGAGGGTGGTGAGACCCTGGCCCAGGTTGCCCAGGGAGGCTGTGGCTGCCCCAACCCTGGCAGTGTTCACAGCCAGGTTGGCTGAGCCTTGAGCAACCTGCTCTGGTGGGAGGTGTCCCTGCCCAGGGCAGGGGTTGGGGCTGGATAATCTCTAAACTCCATTCCAACCCCTAAAATTCTATGAGTCTATGATTCGATGATGCTTGGTGCAGTGTAACCCAATCTCTCTGAGCAAGGTACACACCTGAGTAGGGTCTCACCCATGTACACACTCCCTCTCAGTGAGGACCTGTCAGGGTCAGCATCTGTCAGGCTATCAACACTTCCATGCATGTCATCACGCAGGAGCAATTCTTTGTGCAGGTTCTTCAGCTCTTACTCGCCAGAAAATATCCTCGTTGGCCCTACTCTAATAAACAGCAAGGCAGAAATTAGGCTGTGCAATACAAACAGCTATTGGTTTATTTGTTTGGGGTTTTATTTCAACATAGCAATCTCCCTACAGACGTTCTAGGAAAGCACAAGAGAAATGTTTCTTCTGTGAAATGTAATTAACATAGTTTGCTTCCTGTTGCAAAGTATAATTGCAAATAGAAACCGACACACTGGAGAATGGGTTATTTTGAGGGGTGGTTTGTGCAACAACATACTGTGCCGAGCTTGGTTTGTCAAACTGAAGCCAGGGCAGACGTCTCTCTCCCTTCCTGTTTGAGCCAGTGGTCTGGGAAGGGCCGCTGGAACCTATAATGACGGTTAGCTCACCCAAAGCAACTTGTTTCCCCCAATCTATAAATGCAGTTCCCCAAAGCCTGAACATATGCCAGGACATACACATGTGTTGTGACACGGCAAACCCTGGTCTGATTTCAACTTATAGTAACACTTACAGAAAAAAAACCCTCAGTTCTGACAAACTTGTGGCTTTTCTTGGAGGGGCCTACAAGATATCTGGGGAGGGACTGTTTACAAGAGCAAACCCTCAAACAACACCCCTAACTCTGGCAGTGTTCACAGCCAGGTTGGATGAGCCTTGAGCAACCTGCTCGGGTGGGAGGTGTCCCTGCCCAGGGCAGGGGTTGGGGCTGGATCATCTCTAAGGTTTCTTCCAACCCCTAAAATTCTATGATATGAGTCTGTGATGTGAGTATGTAGTGATAGGACAAGGGGGAATGGCTTTAAGCTGACAGAGGACAGGTTTAGATTGGATAGTAGGAAGAAATTCTTTCCTGTGAGGGTGGTGAGGCAGTGGAACAGGTTGCCCCTCTACTCTGCTCTGATGAGACCTCACCTGGAGTACTGCATCCAGCTCAGGGCTCCCAGCATAAGGACATGGACAGGCTGGAGTGAGTCCAGCAGAGGTCATGAAGATAATCAGAGGGATGGAGCATCTTCCCTTTGAAGACAGGCTGAGGGAGTTGGAGTTACTCAGCCTGGAGAAGAGAAAGTTCCAGAGAGACCTTAGAGCACCTTCCAGTGCCTGAAAGGAACTGCAAAAGAGCTGGGGAGGGACATTTGAAAGAGAATGTAAAGGACAAGGGGGAATGGCTTTAAACTGAAAGAGGGTCTATTAAGGTTGGATGTTAGGACGACATGCTCTACAGGAAGGGTGGTGAGGCACTGGCACACATTGTCCAGAAAAACTGGATGCCTCATCCCTGGAAGTGTTCATGGCCAGGTTGGATGTGGCCTGAGCAACCTGGTGTGATAAAGAGTGTCCCTACCCATGGCAGAGGGGTTGGAATTAGATGGCCCTTAAGGTCCATGCCAAGCCAAACCATGCTATGATTCTATATACTTTCCTATACATAGCTCATACAAAGATGTGGAATATTCATTCAAAGTCATAGAAATGAGTCAACCTTCCTCTGCAAAGGCATTTCCTAAGAAGATGGGACAATTTTCATATTTCACTGTGTATTTGCAATTGCTCTTTGGGTGGCAAAGCGCATAAACGTGTACACAGGAGCTGCTGGAGAAGTGGAGTGTGGCACAGTGAGGCTGTATAGCTGCAGCCTAGGGAAGCAGTGGTAAGGCCCCTCTTGGCTGGAGGGGCAATTCCCCAGGTGGGCAATTCCCTGCAATGTGTCCCCACTACAAAATGTACAATGCAAGGTGGAAACAGAGGACTGAAATAACAAATGGATCACTTTCCCCTGCTCTCCAGATAAGATCAAGCATTAAATAACAAGGAATTAAATAACATTCTGTGAGTGGAAAAACTTCATTAGTATAAGCAGGCATTCACTTGCTGGACTTGGATCTGGACTTACTATAAATCTTCCTGAGCCAGTGTACCTTAAAAAACATCAGCTACTTTCTATCTGATTGTCTTTATCTTCTTCCCTGCAGGAATATACAAGTTAATCTTCTGACCTCCATCCACAAAAAAAGACACTGGGTGCTGTGTCCAGGTGGGGTCTCATCAGAACAGAGTAGAGGGTGGTGTGGTGGGAGGGGTCCCTGCTCAGGGCAGGGAGTTGGAGCTGGATGACCTCTAAGGTCTATTCCAACCCCTAAAATTCTATGATTCTCTGGTTTGCCAGTGTAAAGGTTCTGCCTTGTGCATCCCCATCTGCAGGCTCTGCTTGCCTGAAGCCTCTTGCAGGTACACATCTCTCACCCAAACACCTGACACACCTGCATTCTGGGGAAACAACCTGACTGTCAGCAG
>NW_008670870.1:17639-25985 GCF_000695815.1 Acanthisitta chloris
AACAAAAGGAACTGCACATGAATTCTGAGTAACTTGAGAGGTGTGATATACTGCTTTGGTTCAGTAAAGCTTTGAAACTGGGATTTTCCAGCAGCCTTCCAGTGCCAGACTGGTGATTTATGAGTCAGGTTTTGTCGCTCACATCACCAAGGTGAGCCAACCCCTGCAGCAAAGAGTATTAAAGCTCTGTGCTGTTTACTGTAAGGAGAGCAGGCTCCAGGCTGAGCAATGCTCACACCAGTCACTGGAGATCATCTCTTCAGTACAAGCTTTGCCTTCCTAGGCTAGATATTAGGCAGAAGTTTTGGCTGTGAGGGTGGTCAGACACTGTCCCAGGTTGCCCAGGGAGGCTGTGGCTGCCCCAGCCCTGGCAGTGTTCACAGCCAGGTTGGATGAGCTTTGAGCAACTTGCTCTGGTGGTCTCAGGGTCTCACCACATCAGCTACTGCTCAGACTTTTGTACAGTGAGGCTAACGTATTTAACTGCTGTCATAAAACTCCAGGTTTTTATTCTCAGTGGTGTCCTGATGCATACCTCGTTAACTCCAGCTCATTTCCTAGTTAGTCATGAACTCTCAGACTGCCATTCCGGCCTCTAAACAAACAGGACTTTCAGGGATTAAGTGTGGTGCATAACTTGCTGCTGCCAAACACAGCTAGTACCTTCCCCTCCTGTTAGGTGTGCCAGAGCAGCCTGCCCAGACAGCAGGACCCAGGCCAGTGCCTGGTCTCAGACCTCAGTCCCTGGGGCACCAGTGCCTTGATACTCTCAGGCAGGAAGTGGATGTAGTGACCAGTGCAGAGAGAACGAAATATTCTCCACTCCACAAAGCTCTGCCGGATGACACAGACACCCCCAGTTCCCCTCCACATCCCCAGCTGGAGAAGCACAAGCCCACGCCCCAGTAAACACCTCCACCTACTAACTGGGCAGAGGTTTCTCCAGCTCTGAAGCCGCAGGCCTGGGCAGTGTTTGAGCTGCACACAGAGAGCCCAGTTCTGTCTCTGCAGTGCCAACAGTAATGCTCTGGCCCTTTCTGGGGTCTGCCTGACTGTTTGGAGTGGCCCAGAGCCAGGCAGACCTAGTTAAGCACGAGCAAAACAGTTCTGGTATAGCACAATCCCCATTAAAATCATACTCCTGGCTCAGCAAACAGGAAGCTAAAACTGCAGTAGCTCCACAAAGCCCCTTTTGTATGACACACTGGTCAGGGCAGGCAGGAGAGCACGAGGGGCACGGGGAAGCACAAGGGGCTTAGAGAAGTCTGGGCAGGATGGCAACAGGGAGTGGAGACATCCTCCTCTGCTGGGAGAGGGCAAGACCACGTTAGACCTCGTGTATCACAACATCTCACCTCAAACACATTTAGTCCCCACCATGGCCAGAGCTGGTGACTCAGGGAGAGGTCACCCAGAGAGGACAGAGATCACTTTTTTCCCCAGGAGAAAGGCAGAGTTTCCTGCCGCTCGTTTCCAGGAGCACTTACTCATTGCTGGGAAGTGCTGAGAGCAGCAACTGTTCCCCAGTTGCTGCATAGCAAAGCCCATCTAGCCCCAGGCATGTGGCAGAGCTGGTTTCCAGCCCCCAAGGAAACAGAGGCCACACGAGATGACAAAATCATCAGCTGGTTGTGACTCACCTCAAGCAACTTTGCTTTGGGCAATTAGCTTGGAGACCAACATAGCTACCTGTTAGTGATTTACAGGCAAAATACCTCAACCTTTGTGTCTGGGGCTGTCTGTAAATCCCAGGCAGCCTGGCCAAGGAAACCCAGCCTGAGGGTTAGCTGCAGCATAAGCCTCTTCCTGCTCAATAGAGACAGGACCTGTGCAAACTAACCTACAGGTCTTCAACATCTGACTTCTTCATCACCAGTATAAGTTGTTGACTTTTTAACAGGGGAAAACGTTGCAGCAGGAACCATTCCTTTGCATGAATGAGCAGGATTCAGATGCACTGATAATAAACAGGAAGAAAGGCTAATATTTTCCTGGCAGCAAATGAGACTCTGAGGAGATCTGTAGGCCACAGCACCACTGGGTGTTTGAGGGTCCTCCACAGCCTTCCCCAGTTTGTTCCTTCCACTCCTATTTTGGCTCATGTCAAAAAGCAGAAAGTGAAGCATAAAAGAACCAGTTACACTGAATAGGAGACTATGGCACAAATCTGATATCCAAGGAACTGCATTAAGTGATCCCTTGGCTGATTTGGCTGGGAATTTCAGACAGTTAGAGCAAGAAGCTAGCAACAGTTTACTCAGGTTGGAGCAGAGAAGGAGAGCACTGACAGAGGGCAGAGCAGGGAGAAATGAAACACCAGGGTGGAAATGTCTAACAGAAAAGGCAAGGCTGGAGAAACAGCAGTGGAAAAAATGCATAAGGGGGAAAAATGCCAGTAGAGCAGAAAAGCCAGAAGGCTGCAGGGGAGAAGGTTTGAAGCACAGGTAGCTGAGGAAACTGAGCTGGAAAAGGGGGAGGGAAAGCAAATTAAGAAAGGAATCCACTCCAAAAGGCAGAGCTGGTTAGTCAGAGGCAGAGCTGAAGGAGAGGGAAAGGGCATGGCCCCACATTGGTCCCACCAGCACTGCACAGCCTTCCAGCCCAGTCTGTGGCAATGGTCCCTGCTGGGGCAGGTCTGCCTGGAGCTGTGCTCCTACACCAACTCTGCTTGCATGAGCCTGGCACTGACTATTATCCTCAGGAAACCAACTTGCAAGCTCTGCCTTAAAGCTTGGGGTGACCTGCATAAAAAAAATTTAGAGTGTGAACTTCACTGCTGTTTGTGGCACAAATCTTGGTGCAGTGCTCTGAATTCCCACAGCTTCCCTAAGGCTGTCCCTGCTATCACTGGCATGGGCAGGGTACCTTGGCATCAGGACTCACTCAGTGCACTGCCAGCTGCAACTGTTAGATCCAAAGGTGTTTCATCCCCATCCTGCTGCTCCTCTGTGTGTGCTGAGGCATCACCTCCCTTCTGCACAGCTTTTGACAGGCCACCAGTGACAAGGAGCTATTTACCACCACCCTCTGGGTCTGTCTCTCAGCCAGTTCCTCACCCACTGCACAGACCTCTTGTTCAGGGCATCATGCACCCATTTCTCCAGGAGGGCAAATATTTCCCTTCTATTTCTGCCAGTTGTTTTTCTAACTGAAGAAGCTTTTCCTGAAGTTTTTGCCATCTCTGGTCAATTTCAATTGGAGCTGAGCTTTTGCGTTTCTATCTGCATCTCTGCAGTTTGAGTAGTGGAAGAGATGCTCCTCAGCAAGGATGTGGGATTATGACCTGACCAAGACAAACTGTGTTTAACATCTGATGGTTGATCCACATCACTGCTTCTCCTAGCAGCATCCCCTGCTCCCTGCCAGACAATCATTACATGCTTTTGTTAGCTTTCTATATATGTTCATTTCTGTAGATTTAAAGAGGACCTTCCCTTCCAGTAAATTACAGCTTTCTTTTGGCTTTCAGGCCAGTCTGCAGCTCATGTTTTCATGCAGTTGCTTGTGTTTGGCTTTCCCCAGATGCTGACTGTGGAGAAGGTTGAGCAGTTTAGTGGTTGAGTGGCTGCTACAAAAACAAACCTACAGATTTCTCATCCAGGGCACCAAAACAACACACTATAGAGAAACAGCCCAGCTGGAGCCAAGTATATGTGCTATCACATTACACATCCCTGGTGTTTATTTACAGAGCAGCCCAAGTCAGGCTGCCACCCCATCCCTCCTGTACATCCCTCATGACTTCCTGTGCCCAGAACTTGTCCTTGGATCGAGTTTTGGATGGGAGGAGAGTGTAAAGCAGCCATGAGGGTAGGACCTGTGGCTGGCAGGATTCTCCAGCACATAGAATCACAGAACTTTAGGGGTTGGAATGGACCTTAGAGATGATCCAACCTCAACCCCTGCCCTGGGCAGGGACACCTCCCACCAGAGCAGGTTGCTCAAGGCTCAGCCAACCTGGCTGTGAACACTGCCAAGGTTGGGGCCGGCAGCCACAGCCTCCCTGGGCAACCTGGGCCAAGGTCTCACCACCCCCACAGCAAAAACTTCTGCCTAATATCTACCCTAAATATCCCTCCTTCAATTTGTACCCATTGCCCCTTGTCCTGTCCCTGCAGCTCCTAACACAGATCCCTCTGCAGCTTCCCTGGAGCCCCGTCAGCTCCTGGAAGGTGCTCTGAGGTCTCCACACAACCTTCTCTTCTCCAGGCAATCATGCTTGACAAACCTGATTGACTTCCTTAGTAAAGTCATCTGCCCAGTCAACCTGGGGCCACAGGTTCATTCCAACCCCTAAAAGTCTATGATTGCATGATTCAGCATTATGCTTTCTCCCAAAAGGATGTACAGTACATGCCATTGGCTCTCACTGGTGATGTCCCACGTATCACCCTGTAACTGATGAGGACACTTGCTGCCAGCCAACGGCAGCTCCTGGGTCTAGGAGCTGCTGCTGGTTCCTCATTCCCTCTGCAGACAACATGCTTTTGCAGTGGGAAAGATGATGGGGATGAAGATGTTAGTGATGGCAATGCTCATGGTGGTGGTGGTGCACTCCCTGGTGGTTGCTTAATGTCTTTAACTGACGTGTAAAGTCAGGGAGGCTGTGGCTGCTCCAACCCTGGTCCATTCCAACCCCTAAAACTCTATGATTTTATGTTTCTTCTCTAAGTATGACATTTACCTGACTAAGCAACCACCCACACTAGCCTGGCCACATCCCACCATTAGTACTTGCAAGAGTAGCTTGGATTTTTAGGGACGATTTTGATTCTGCTCTGTGCCCCCAGAAGGTACATAGCACTCTTCACTAGGATTCACTCACATACAAGGGGGGATGTGAGACCCTAAAGCTGTTCAGCAACAGCCTCTGCTGTCCCCAGGTGAAGAAACACCTATTGATAAATCACTGCTGACCTGAAGGGGCAAAACCAACATATGAAAACAGGAAATAAATGTATATATATATAAAGGTCTAATTCAAGCTTTCCTCAAAAATACACAGCTCAGCAAAGCCAAAAAGCAAAGGGACACAGAAGAACACCTACCAGAACTGGTGGTCACCTCTAGCCCTGCTGTGATCTTGCCAGCTCCTATCTTGCCAGTGCCCAGCAGATCAGCCTTCACTGCAAGAAAAACCAGCTCCCTACTTTGGTCCAATACTCCAGGAAAACGCTTTCCTTGGGAAACTTTCAGTTATTCCATTCAGTGGCCACTTGTGCTATTCAGCAGGTGAGTTCTGGAAGAGCAGAGCACCTTGGTGCTTGATATAAATTCAGAGTCATGGCACAAAAATTCCAGGTGCTTTAACAGCAGCTGTGTAAGGAGGTAATGCTGGTTTATAAATGTATTTCATTTATACCTGGCACACTCAGGTTTATACCTTACCATTCGTGCAGGGCTCCCAGGGAGTTGGGGGAAGCAGAGGGGCAAGAGGGCAGCAGTGCCCATGCCGGCAGCAGGCAGAGCTGAGCATCGCTCAACAGGCACAAAACGTTCCCTGCAGAAAGCTTTTTCTTCCACTAGATGGTGCCCAGGCCTTGCTTAGGGATGTTGTTTAGTCGTGCGGACAAGGATGAGGTCAGGACTGAGGATAGAGGTGGCTGGGCACCACGCCACGGTCCACATGGGGCTGAAAATCCACCAGTGCCAGCAGGGAGAGCCCAAAACCACCCATTGCATTTTGCCAGGAAATCATGCTCATTGAGAGCAGCAACGAGGAGAGAGACTTGGGGGTGATGGTGGATGAGAAGCTCCCCATGAGTTGCAGTGTGAGCTCAGCCCAGAAACCAACCCAGGCCTGGGCTGCAGCCACAGGAGTGTGGGCAACAGGTCAAGGGAGGTGATTCCCAGGGAGAGCCCTCTGCTCTGCGCTGGTGAGATCCACCTGGAATACTGCACACAGTTCTGGTGTCCTCATCCTGGAACCTTAGATGATCTTTAAGGTCCATTCCAACCACTAAGATTCTATGATTCTATGATGCTGGAACCACCAGGACCAGGATAACACCATGTATCTCACTGGTGCTATCTGTTATCACCAGCTCTAGGGGCTCTCTTTGCTACAGCTCATGCTCTCCAGTGGAAAGAATGAACTATTTCATGTGCCCACTATGGGCATCAGGCCCTGGTGCCCCCAGCAGAACTGTCCCAGGTAACCTGGTGCCAGTGCTGCTGGGACAGAGATTTAAGTAGCCTGTGGTAGGGGGTTGCTTGCAGCTTTCCAGTCTTGGAGAAGAATCCAGAAGACCAACAAAGGTTCAGGGACCTTTGTGCTGGTCCATCTGGCTCAGAGTGGAAGGGGCTAACGAGGCTGACTCACCCCCATGATTGCCATGGCTCATCACACCCCAAGTCTAACGGACTGTGGTGATGCTCCTGGGAGCTCAGGCTCAGCATGATTGCCTGGCAAATGAAGAGGGTAGTTTTGCAACTAGAGAATCTTTTAAGGTTCCTTCCAACCCAAACCATCCTGTGATTCTATGGCCTCAAACAGGATCTGCCACTTTTGTGTGCAGTTGCCCAGAGGAGTGGGGCAGGGACATTGTGGGTGTGTCACTGACACCGTGGCTGCTCCCACCCCTTCCCTGCATGGGCACAGTGCTGGTGGGAGTCCCCTCAGCACGTGCTGAGGCAGCAGCTCTCCCCTCGAGGCTACTCCAGCCATGCTGTTTGCTCTGGCTCCAGGCCGGACACGCCTGTTTTAGCAGCTTCTCAGACAGAAAAAGCAACCTGCAATTGCATAAACAGTGATTAACTGTGGGCATTGCTCCCTGGCTCCAGCATGTCGAAGCCCAGTCTGGCTCACGTGCTGGGGCCAGTGGTGGGAATGGTGCTGGCACAGCCAGGGGGTCATGGTGCTGCTGGAAGGACAGTGCAGCCAGCAAATGTGCCAGCAGCTTTCTGGAGGGAAGGAGGGGATTTCTCACTGCAGCAGATGGCCAAGCTGAGTGGGTTGATGCTCTGTGGAGTCCCCAGCAAGCACTGACTGCCCAGGGAGGTGGTAGCCCTGGAGAGGAGCTGGTGGGGGTTGATACCCCAAGGGAAGAATGTGTGGGGATGTTGGCCAAGTTGCAGGCTCAGAGGTGATGGCTGACCCTGGGATATACCTGGGACAGAAATACTCTGGTGAGACCCACCTGGAATACCACACACAGTTCTGGTGTCCTCAGTGTGAGAAGGACATGGAAGTGTTGGAGCAAGTCCAGAGAGGGCCACAAAATTGCTCAGAGCACAAAAGCATCTCCCCTGTGAGGACGGGCTGTGGAAAGTGGGGCTGTTCAGCCTGGAGAAGAGAAGGTTGTGTGGAGACCTCAGAGCACCTTCCAGGAGCTGAAGGGGCTCCAGGAAAGCTGCAGAGGGATCTGTGTTAGGAACTGCAGGGACAGGACAAGGGGCAATGGGCACAAATTGAAAGAGGGGAAATTTAGGATAGATCTTAGGCAGAAGTTTTCCCTGTGAGGGTGGTGAGACCCTGGCCCAGGTTGCCCAGGGAGGCTGTGGCTGCCCCAACCCTGGCAGTGTTCACAGCCAGGTTGGCTGAGCCTTGAGCAACCTGCTCTGGTGGGAGGTGTGTCTGCCCAGGGCAGGGCTTGGGGCTGGATGATCTCTGAGCTCCATTCCAACCCCTAAAATTCTATGATCCTATGAATTCTCTGACCAGCACCTTCCACAGCTGCTGTTTGTGGCAGAGCAGCCCCCTGCAAACACCAGAGCCAGGAGATCCTCAGGTACAGAAATGCCTTTATTCCTCCAGGAGGCTGGGAGTGAAACCACGAGGCCAGAGGCTTTTCCTCACTGTTTCTTTACTCGCTTTGCAGCAGTGCACGTACAACGCTACCCTACGCCGCGTACCACGACTGCTGTTACATGGCTGTCTAGCACAGCAAACCCACGCGGGGCCAGGGGCAGCCTCCCTCAGGTTAACAGCAGATTGCATGAACCAGTGATTCTTTGCTCCTGGGCTGGGGAGCACTGAGTGCTCCTCACCCAGGCAAGAGCAGAGCCTGCAGTGGGGATGCTAGGAGGGCACACAGCACGTGGGAACCCCCAACACCCCCACTGGAGCCTGCTGGGGTGGATGCCACAGCCCCTCAGAGCGACCCCTGGCTCCAGCGGCCGTGGGGGTGCCCTGGGGGTCCCCACCCCGAGGGATGCAGTCCCCCCCTGCCCTGCCGAGGCTGTAGAAGGACCTCTCACGGACGTGGAGCTCATCAGCTCGCTTCACCTGGTCCAGCTGCCTGCTGTGAAAAAAAACTGTCTGCTACTGCTGTGGCTGCTGCGCTCCATGTCAGAGGACTGGCTGCTGTCTGTGCTCCCCAGCCCAGTGTAGGGGCCGTGGGGACC
>NW_008670870.1:25995-31313 GCF_000695815.1 Acanthisitta chloris
TGTCCGGTCCCCCTGCCGGGGCGTGCAGGAAGACGTCGATCCCTGGCCCCTGGAGCCCCACTCTTGCCACCTCGTGCCCACTCCTGGCCCTGCCCTGCTGCCACGCTGCCCACCTCCTGCCCTGCCTGCGGACGGGGGCTGCCCCCACCTTTGGTGGCACTCCACCTGCCTCCAGCATCGCCACCACGGCCACCAACCCTCGTATGGTCCTCGCTCGAAGCCTGGCCACTGGCTTTGCCACTTGGGGATGGCACTTTTTCTGTTCTGGGGGTCTTGCCCAGCCCTGCTCCCCCTGGGTGGACCTTCACACCAGCCCCAGGCCATCCCTCCCTGCGGGGTTTGGGGGTGGCAGGCCCCACATCCCCACTCCCTCCTCTCCCCAGCACAGTGCTCGTGGCTGTCTGGTGGCTGCTGGTTGTCCCCAGGGGGGTGGTGCAGTCCCCCTCGCTCAGCCCCGGCGAGGGCATGGTGGTGGTCAGGAGGATGCTGGCCCGCTCAGCTGAGACAGTGGCAGTGGTCTCTGTGTCATCCCACGGGCGAGGGGTCATGCTAGCCAGCTGGTCTGACTTCCCTCTGAACCTTTGCCCCTCACCTCTCACCTCATCATCATCTTTCCTAGGGATGCTGGCCACCGTGGGGATGGTAATGCCACCACCAGTGACCCTCCAGGGGCCAGGGGTCACCAGTCCTTCTCCACCACTAACGGAGGTGGCACCTTCCTCATCATCTCCTGTGGGACGACCATCCCTGAGGCTGCTGGTGGTGCTGTCCTCCAGGCCTGGGGTGGCTGTGGTGGTCAGTCCTTCAGGCTGCCTGTGGGTAGGGAAACTGTCATCATCACCCCCAGTGACACCCAGCCTGGGCAGGGAGCTGCTGTCATCCTCTCTGTCCACAGTGGTACTGGCCTGGGTGGCTTCCTGCTCCCCCACGTGGATGTTGGCCCTCCCAATGAAGATGTTGATCTCGTCATCCTTGTCTGGAGAGATCTGTGTGAAGCTGGTGGTCCTTGTTGTGCTGCCCATGTTCCCATGGGCAATGGTGACACTGCCCGAGTCAGGGATGTAAGTGTATTCACCCAAACCTTCCGTGTCAACTTGGACATCCTCCATCTTCTCAGTGACGGAGGCTAGAGCGACACCTCCCATCCCTGTGCCCCGTGTGCCACCCTCCTGCCCTTGGCCAGAGACAGTGGCCTCACCACTGCCCTCATCCCCTGCCCCTCCAGCTGCAGGGCCCTTCTCCCTCCTGGCTGGCATCGCTCCCTCCACAGGAACCACCCTGGGAGCACCATCATCCTTGTCCTCACTCCTGAAACTGGACCTGTTGCCCACCACAGCCTCACTGGGACGTTCATCCTGAGGAAGGATGGGAACACCATCATCGACTTCCACCACCAGATCCAGATCTCCACTGCCCTCTGAGCTGGATGGGGTGGGACCAGCAATGCCGATACCGCCGCGCGCTCGCGTGGCACTGCCGGGGCGAGGACTAGAGCCAGGCCTGCCAGCCCCTGGGCTGCTGTGGTTTTTGGGCTTGAGGACAGTCCCACTCTGAATTACTTCAGTGCTGCTATTGTCAGTGTGCTCCGGGGCCACCCTGCCCTCGGTCGGTTCCTGCCTGGCATCATCCTCATCCAGCTGGCGGCCGGGGATGATACTCTGGCTGTCAGCCTCTTCTTTCTGTGCAGGGCACACAAGGGAGAGGTCAGGGCCAACCCTGGTGCTGCTTGGGGCACCACAGCCTAGACAGGGTCCCACTGTACCATCTGGCCACCTCCTCACCTTTATTTGTGTCTGGTTCCTCCGTGTTGAGAATGAGTAGACGTACTTGAAAACGTAGAAGCCATGCTTGGCATTGCAGCCTTTCAGGAATATCTGGTGGGGAAGAAAATAAGAAAATCCTATCATTTTCTTCTTAAATGCATTGGCAGGAGCTTCCCCTGCTGTGCCTGGCACCACAGCAGTGTCCCACCAGTACCACTGAGGCCCCAAGTGGGCAGCAGCACCCAGCACCTCATGGCAGCCAGCACTGACATGGACCTGGGTGGGATGTGGGTGCTCATATCTCATGCTCCAGGGGTTTGTTTTCCCTTGGGCTCATTTTCTGCCTGCGGTGTGGGTTTGGGGGTTTTTTTGCAAGGTGGCTTAAGGCTTGAACAAACAACCTGGTTGATGTTCCCATCAGCCCTAGTGATGGGCCTGATGGCGATCAAAGCCCTGCAAGGACAGCAGCTGCTTTCCAATAGGCAAAACCAGACGCCTTCTTCCACACTACTCATCTGAATTTTGATGCATTTTGCACCAATACACTTTGAAAACAATGTGTATCAGTTGGGCCTGAGAGTTTTAACACCCTCACTGTGGGTACACCAAGCATTTGTGCTCTGAGGATGGGCAGAGGCAGAGGAGCAGACTATGGAGGGGGAAGCCTTTCCCTTTCCCGAGCATGTCACACCTTTCCCCCCTCCTGCTCTTCATAGAATCATAGAATCAACCAAGAGCAGTGCTGGTCTCTTTCCCCACGGCTCACTGGGGCTGCCCTCCAAAAGCAACTTTTTCTCCCTGCACCTCTGGTGCAGAGCATCCCATGGGGTCTGGGTGAGGCAGGCAATACATACCCTGTGCTGTCCCACACAGTTCCCAGCAGCTCTCCCAGGCAGTGGCAGTGGCACCTACGGGCAGCAAAACACAGGCAGGAGCTGAAGCATCAAACACAGGCAAGAGCTGAAGCATCAAATGCTGCCCCAGCATCCAGGCAGCTGCCAGTGCCCAGTGCTGGCCACCCACCCTGCCCAGCATGGTGAGCACCCCACAGTGCTCAGGGAAGGGTGGGAGAAGTGTATTGATAAGGCAATTAATTCCCAGGCACTAACTGTGGTGCTGGATTAAGGCCAGCAAGAGTAGGAAAGGTGAAAACCCCATTTCCAGGGCCTGTAAAGTATTGCTCACATTGCATACTACTTTTCATAGGGTATTGTTGGCCTGCAAATACCCTTTTACTGGAGTCTGCTGCAGGGAGATGGTCCCATGGAGGGGAGTCCCCTTTGATGTCAGCAGAATTAGTCACTGAAACATCCCAGCCCAGCTGAAAAGGGCAGAAACATGTCCCAGAATATTAAATATCCCGAGGATATTCCATTGTTTGTGAACAGTACCAAAGGTTGGATTACAGCCCTGGTTACACAGCAGAGTATTAACTGTTTCTCTTCTGTGCCCCCAGCTGAAAAGCAAAGCTGCGCTGATTTATTGCCTGCTACAGACCTGGCTGTGTGACCTTGCCCTGGGGGCTAAAATACATGCAGCAGAGGCCCAGCCCTCGGGGAAGATGTGCTTTCTCTCCCCCTTACCCTGCTGAAAAAGCAAACCTCCTCTAGGAGCAGACTTTCATTCTAGCTCTGTATTCAGTACCTTGAGCAGCAGTTATGCAGGACAAAAAAACCGGCTGCAATTATCTTAGTTTGCCCTTTGTTTTCATGATATCTGTCCAAATTTCACATTAGGAGAGCTGGAAACTAATTGCAGGCACCCCTCAGATCCCTGCTACCCACAGGGGTAAGGTGAGCATCCTCCCCACACCTCCCTTCCTGGGGCTCTGTTCCCAGGCCAGAAACACTGGGAAGATCTCAAATCCACAGAAATCAAAGGGAAGAGCTACAGCAACCCAAACTGGCTCTTGGCAATGCCCTAATTGCTAGGCTGGAGGGACATGCTCCCCCACCTCAGTGCTGGTATGTATTTCCCCTCCTGGGTTCACCTCAATCCCCTCCCGGAGTACCAGAGGTGTTACACCCAAATCCAACCCCTTTTTCCTGCTGCTGAAAGCACGTGGGGTGTTACACTTCGTGCTTTCCCAGCACACTGGGGATCCAGGGAAAGCCATACTCACAGGTGTCGAGAGGGCTGTGCTGAGCAGGCACAGGCACAGGCAGGTGAGGGCTGTTTGCATCTTGGGCTGCTCCTGGGGGCACAAAGCAAAGCATCACTGGGGTTTGTATTCCTGTGCCTTGTGCTCCCCAGTGGTCCTGGTTAGCAGCAACCTAAAAGCTCCTGCTATTCCAAAGCCCCCATGGCAGTAAGGTTATGCAGCAACCCTGGCTTTTCCCAGCCTTTGCATCTCCCTGCACTCCTCAAAGCCTTTAAAGGGGATGCTCTCACCATATGCACAGAGCACAGCAGCAGCACCAAGGGATGCCCTGACACCAAGTATTAAAACTTCCTAACTCCCTCTCTCAAAGCAGCTTAGGTGGATATTTGCAATAATCACCCCCAGAGCTGCTGCAGGCTAAGCCAGTCAGTTATAAGCCTGAATGAAGAAACCTACAGACTTTTCTCAGCAGCACTGATAAATGGCAGGAGGCAACAGCTCTGTTGGCCAATAACTCATTTCACCCAACCACCCTGGCTTGGGCTTGCACGTCAATCCAGAGACTATTTTCAGCCATACAAGCATTGCTACAGAAAACTCCAGGAGGAAATTCATGCACAGGGATCAGCAGTACAAAGCAACACAGGCTCAAGAGAGCACAGTGCAGAGCAGGAGGTCCCTGTCCCCACTGTGGCTTGCCCGGAGAGAAAGCAGGAGAAGCTTTACTCAGGGAGGGCAGAGCTGAAGGGCTAGGGAGAGACAGGGCAGGTAGCTAGGTAAGATTACCTTTCGCTGTCAGAGGCAGATCCCAGCAGCAGACCATGGAGCCTGTGCCCACTTAGCTGAAATTTAAAGTTGGCCCCGGGTGCACAGAGCCAATCAGCTCCTGCCCAGGGCCATTTGTCAGCGCTGGCAGCACCCGCAGATAACCAGGGGGAGTAATTTCCAGCTAAAAATGTGTTTGTGGTGAAAGACAGCTATCAAATGTTCCACCTGGCTGCATAAACAGAAAGCCCAGTTTATAAATATCTGTTCTGAAGGCAAAATTGCTCGATAATTAGCACAGATCTTAGGTGGCACACATCCAGCTTGGTTATCGATAAGAAGCTGTGCAGTGGCTCTTGGAGTGTGACATGGGAAAGCAGCAGGACTGCAGGAAGGGAAGGGTGATATCCTGGGCGAGGCCTGGTCCTGGCCATGACTAGCACAGCAGGGCAGCACTGGTCAAGTGGAGAGCAACCACCACACCAGAGCTTCTGTCACTTGCATTTTGGGCTTCAACCTCAACCACTTGGAGCTAATCTGCACAAGTGCAAAACAGAATAGTGGCAAAAAAGGTGAAAACATTATATTTCCCCATACACTGCTTGAACAGATCCCTCTGAGTCCTTCTTTGCTATGGAAAGGATGTGCATGATGTTTAGCATAGAATCATAGAATTTTAGGGGTTGGAA
>NW_008670870.1:31529-38850 GCF_000695815.1 Acanthisitta chloris
TGTGGTTGCTAACCCAGATCCCTCTGCAGCTTCCCTGGAGCCCCTTCAGCTCCTGCAAGGTGCTCTGAGCTCTCCACACAACCTTCTCTTCTCCAGGCTCAACAGCCCCAACTCCCTCAGCCTGTCCTCATGGGGGAGATGCTCCAGTGCTCTTATCAACTTCATGGTCTCCTCTGGACTTACTCCAACAGTTCCATGTCCTTCTCATGTTGAGAGCACCAGAACTGCACACAGTTCATACCCTCCTCCTCCCTGCCTCTAGTTTTGGCATATTTCTGGTCAGCCATGCCCTTGCCAAGAAGGGTTTCCCCTGCTGTGGCCAGCCTGGCTCAGCTGCTCACTGTGCTGATGGTGACAGCAGCTCCCATCCCACTCACCACTCTGCCCCAACCCAAACCCTGGGAGCTGGCACCACTGCAGCATTAGCACCAGAAACGCTTCAACCATCAGCATCAGCCTCAGGAGGGAGAACACCTCAGAGCCAGCAAGAATCTTGCCCCCTGGCCAGGGAGCTGTGGTTGGATGCTCCCCACAGGTCCCAGAGCAGCCAGTCCATGTGCCTGTGCCCACAGAGGAGAGATCTGGCCAGGTGCCCGAGGGGTGACGCACAGCACTGGGCTGCACGCCCTGTGGGAGCAGCACCCAACCCCTGGCAGCACCAGGGCCCTTTGTCCACGCTGCTTCCCTGACGTCTTTGGGCACCCCCTGGGGCTGTGGATGATGGTGCTCTCGTGTCCTCCCTCACCAGCCATGAGCTCACAGCCAGTGCTGCTGTGGGGATTTGGCCCTGGGGGTGCCCACCCTGCAAGCAGCACCTTCTGCCTCCCTGGCAGCTGCAAACTGGATTTGGCACATGGAGGCAACTTCGTGCGCCGGCAGCAGCTTGGTGCTGTGAGAATAGACCTGCTCTTCAGGCAGACTTACATCAGCAGCTGAACACAGCTAGAGTGTGGGAGTAGCACGGTACCTGCCATGAACAATGCGTGGGGGCCATCGCTGATCATAGAATCATGGAATTTTAGGGGTTGGAATGGATCTTAGAGACCATCCAGCCCCAACCCCTGCCCTGGGCAGGGACACCTCCCACCAGAGCAGGTTGCTCAAGGCTCAGCCAACCTGGCTGTGAACACTGCCAGGGTTGGGGCAGCCACAGCCCCCCTGGGCAACCTGGGACAGTGTCTCACCACCCAAATTCACATCAACTCTACATAAAATATGGCTGTAACTCCCACAGCAGTGACCCTAAAAGTGCCCTTTCATTTTCCAGAGGCTTTTCCCATCAGCCTTTCTGTTCCTCTCTCTTTTCCTGTGCATCTGAGCTGGAACAACAAGGTTGAACCCCAAGCAGCATGAGCACCTGTAGCCCCCCAGCCCACCAGGTGCTGTGCTGCCCCACTGACCTCAGCAAACCTGACAGCAAACCTTTGGTCACCAACAAGCTCAGTTTGGTTGCTTTATTTCATTTCACTTTGCAAGGTACAAAACAAAAGCCTGGGATGAAGCCAGTGTACGTCACCCTGCCCAGCGTCCTCGCTGGCTTGTGGTGGCTGCAGTCAGCCTTCAGCTGCCCTTCCTGAGTGGGATGGGGCAGGCGTGGGGCAGCACCAGGGCTGTCCCCCCCCCCTACTCACTGGTTATAGTAGTAATCCTGGCCATACACATCGTAGCCATGCCCTTTGTAGTAACCATACTCATCCTCGTAGGCCCTGTAGCTGTCCCCGCGGGCGTACTCGTCCTGCTCCTCGTACCTGCCCTCGGTGGTGCCCTCGTCCCCCCGGCCGTGGTCCCTGGCTGTCACATCATACTCCCACAGCTCCCCAGCTGTGGTGGCATCTGTGGTGGCGTCCGTGGGTCCCTCATCTCCCATAGTGGTTGCCTGGGTCAGCCCCTCTTCATTGGTGGTGCTGGCGATGGTGGTGGCTTCAGTTTCTTCCTCTTCCTCTTCTTCCTCCTCTTCTTCCTCCTCCTCTTCCTCCTCCTCCTCAGCTGCACCAGTGCCCTCCTCAGCCACCGCAGTGCCGTTGCCATGAGGTCCATCTGCCCTCTCAGTGGTGTTGGTGCTTGTGCCATTCATGCCATTCTCGTTCTCATCTACTTCTTCTTCCTCCTCTTCCTCCTCCTCATTCTCATCGCTGTCTTCATCTTCAGAGTCTCCCCCCTTGCTGGCAGTGCCATGCTTGATCCCTTTCAGAGTCCCTTGGCAGCCCTTGCCCTGGCAGAGGAAAACCAGCACAGCATTAGTTCATGGACTCATAGAATCATAGAATTTTAGGGGTTGGAATGGAGCTTAGAGATGATCCAGCCCCAACCCCTGCCCTGGGCAGGGACACCTCCCACCAGAGCAGGTTGCTCAAGGCTTCATCCAACTTGGCTTTGAACACCTTGTGTGTCAGGAGGCTGCAGCTCCATGTGCCAAGGGGCAGGCACAGGCACAGGCACAGCTGAGCACCCTCCACACCTTGCATGGCAGGACTGTCTTTTTGGGGAACCCCTTCCAACCTCAGGGTGATGCCTAGAGCTTGGTCCAGATGTATCTTGCACAGCAGTCCCCCAAGCAGGAACAAGGGGGTGCAGGACATCCCACGGGTGCAAGCAAACATGCAGTGAACACATCCCTGCCCCTGGTGCTCCCTCCAGCTCCCCAAACACACCTGCTGGGGAGATGCAATGTCTTCTCCCAGCCCACCCTGGCTGAGCTCAGGGGCTGCTCCAGCAGGGTGACCTCCTGCCTTGGTGCCAGCATGGAACAGCTCCTGCAGGGACAGGGAGAGAACGGGGCAGGGGTCAGCAGGAGGAGGGGAGCACAGCCCTCCCAGCAGCCAGGGGGGCACACGGCATCCCCACACAGGTTTGGGCATGGCTCTGAGTCTCTGCTTTCCCACGGGTCTGGCTGAAGTGGAGCCTGCAGCAGGGCCGTTGGAGCTGTGCAATTACGTGGTGGTGGCTGGAGTTGGGTGTTCCCGTTCTGGCTACACATTTTGCTTAACAAAGCATCTCAAGGTTTGCTTTTGAAGTTACCTCTGGCAGTTTCCAGTAAACACAGAAAGCCACAGGCACAGTGCACACTGCATGTCTTGTGGAGATGGCTAGTGGGAATGGGATGGCTCTGAGCCAGGGGTGAGCCTGAACCCCACGGGCAATCAGCACTGAGTGTCAGAGACCACACAGCAGAGTGAGGCTCTTGGCAGGGTGCACAGCACTGTGCCCTGCTAAAACAGGCAAGGACTAACCCAATGCAAGCAGAGCCTGGAGAAACCACTGAGGAACTGGTAGAGCAGCTCACCCAGTCCTCTGCCTTGGAGGAGGAGCTCCTTGCCACCACCAAATGAACCCAGCCATGGTGGGAGGTCAGTGCCATCTCTACCCTGGACAACTTCTGCTGCTCACATGCCAAGTCCAGAGAGACATAGCCTGACATTGGGCCAACTCAGACCTTAAAATATGTGTGCATCTGATGCCAGAGAAAATTCAGGCAGTTTTCCTCTCCAATGGGAGAGCCAGCAGATTGCACAGTGTAGCCAGCTGTGCTGATGGGAGTGATGCTCCCCACCTAGCAGCTGATAAATTGGTGCTCTTTACATACCTAGAACTGACCCTGGGGCCTTTCAGCATGATTTCTCTTGCTGACCACCCCATGCAGTGAAGACATACAGCATCCCTGCCCAGGAACTACTCTGGTGCCCTCCAAACAAAAGGGGCAGCCCCAAACAGCAGCTACATTCCTGCACACCACTTAATTTCTTCCTCAGGAATGAAATTCCCTCATTGGCTGCCCCATCCCACTGCTCAGTTATCCCTAAAGACTGCATTGGTGGAGGAGAGAAACAGGCAGAAAGGGACAAATTGCAGGGAGGTGGTGGGGCTGGCAGAGGTGCCTGGGGGGACAGGGGACACCCCAGCCCCAGCCAGGCCTCCAAAGGAGGTTTTAAGAGCAGATGCCTTGATGAAAACAAAAGAAAAGAAGTTGTGATCAGACCTGACACACACTTCCAAGCACACCAGCTCCTTGTTTCAGAGCACCTGTGTGCCTGATACCACTGGATTATTTTTGAGCATCTGCAGCACAAGAGACTTATAATCCCTGGCATTTCATTTTGGACCTGAGTGACTCTCACAAATGCAGAGGTGCCTGCCCAAGCTCAGATTGATTCAGCAGACAGGACCAGTTTACCACACAGACTGGCACAAATGTGTTTCCCAATAGAGCACCAGTTTGTGTCATGCAGAGCATAACTGCATTTTTCATTGACATTTTGTCAGCACTATGGGGACAGCACACCCTGAAAGAGCAAGGTAAGAGGAGTCCCTAACAGCACCTTTGTCCTTGTGTGAACCTCCCTCCTCCTGCCCTTTGGCCTGTCCTGCTGCTTTCTGAGCCACTGAAAATGGAAACCCAGAGAGTTTGTCTCAGGGTTGTTTGGTGCAAAAAAAAAAAAAAAAAAAGAAGGAATAAAATTGACCAAAAAAGCCCAACAGAAAAAGCCCCAGAGTAGAAAATCCAGTTGCATCCAGAGCACAAGGCTGTGGGCGGTCAGCGGCCACAAACGCTGATGAGCAGAGACTACAAAACCAAAGAAAGCTCCCAAATTCCCGTATTTGTTGAGCAGGCTGCTGGTTTGTCATACTCACCCCCCCTTCCTCCTCCTCCTCTGAGCCATCCCCCTCTTCCTCCGATGAGTCACTGCCCTAAGAAGAGGGAAAACCAAGTGGTGGGTGGGTGAGTTCCCACTGGTGCACCAGCCTGTGCCCAGCCCTGCCGGCCGGTGCAGACAGGGAGCAGACCATGCCCCTGTCTCATTTGGAACAACATCTCTGCACTTGGTATCAGTGAAGCACTGGTGACCCCTCCAGACACTCACCTGGTGCCGTCGCTGCGGGGGATGCATATAGACGTATCTGTACAGGTAATATCGATGCCTGTTCTTGAACACCTGTGGGGAGAAGAAGGGGGTAAAACCCATCAGTGTGGGGGGTTAGGAGCAGGAGTGACCTAAATGTGCTGTTCCTCCAGACCAGCACCTTGTGGGACTGGGCACACAGCCCGAGGGCAGACCCTACCGCATTTTCTTCTGAGTCCTCCAGCTTGGCTCGCCGCAACCAGCTCTTCACCTGGGGAAAAGGGTGGTTGGCACCAGCTCCACACCAGCCCCAGCAAGGCCAGGTGTTCCCCCCACTGCCTGGCACTCACCGAGAAGGCACACGCCATCCCCACCAGGCAGAAGAAGACCAGGGCAATCCTCATGGCTGTTTCTCTGGGAACAGTGATGTATGTTGAGGACTTGTTTCTCAGCTGAAAAGCACCACCATTACCTCAAGCCATCCATGGGTCTGTGTCCACAGGGGTGAGCAGGGAGAAGAAAGGCTGACCTCCAGCCACCTCTTCCACGGCCATGCAGGGACACAAGTGGCCACGAGCTGCCCCGGCCAGGGAGTGAAACAAGTGGCCACAAGGTTCCCTAGCCAGGCAATGAAAGAAGTGGCCATGAGCTTCTCTGACCATGCAATGAAACAACTGGCCATGAGGTTGTCTGGCCATGCAGGGAAACAAGTGGCCACGAGGTTCTCTGACCATGCAATGAAACAAGTGGCTGTGAGGTTCTCTGGCCATGCAGGGAAACAAGCCCTCCACAGACCCAAATCCTCCTACTTTGTTTGACAGGATACATTTTGGGTTTCGAAAAAGCCACAAAAGACCAGGGAAGTGAGTGTCACCATGTAGCCCCATTGCTTTCCCAGAGCAGCACTACCCACTCTTCCTTCCCCGTTGCAGTGGAGGGAAAGGAGAAAGCCAAGCCCCAGTGGAGATGTGAGAGAGGGAGCACTGCCCACTGCAGCCACCCTCCCACAGCCCTGAGACCTGCTCCTGCCCAGGGAGCAATGCTCCCGGGAATTACACCACAGAGAGGCTAACCTCACTGAGGGAAAATAAAGAAGCAAACAAATAAATTATTAGATTTGGCTTCTCCAGCCTGCCATAGACAAAAATAGCAGTGGGAAGGCACCGCTGCAAGGAGCCACCCTGTTGGCATATCTGGGGGAGGCTTGGCTCTGGGCAGGTCTGAGCTGCACCCCCTAAGCATCAAAATCCAGCTCCATCCAGGAGCACACCTGATCCCTCCTGTAGCATCCCACCCAGGGAGGAAGTCAGTCAGGCCCACTAACCTGCCTTTAACCTCCTCTTTCTCTGTCTAAACCCACCATCAGCTGTGCTTGGGGGAGTTGTTATTACATTTATCTGTGCTTGAACTGACCCTATCTTCATTTAACTCAGGCTAGAAAACAAGAGACCATGAGCTTCTCTGGCCAGGGAGTGAACCAAGTGGTCACAAGGTTCTCTGGCTATGCAGGGAAACAAGTGGCCACAAGGTTCCCTGGCCATGCAGTGAAGCTCTGGATGCTCATGCCCTCCACTCAAGCCCTTCACGAAGCTAAAGACTAAGGCTGAAATGCAGCATCCAGCCCTGCCAGCGAGCTGAGCCCTCTCACCCCTGTGCAAAAAGCAGCCAGCAAAGCACAACCCAAGTGGGAAAAAAGCAGCATCAAGCTTACCCTGCTGCGGCACTGACAGCTCCCCACGGAGTCAGCCGGCACAGATTTCCTCCTGCCGTGCCCTGCTGGGATATAAGCTCTGGTTTTGCCCCCCCCAGGGCAGTCACCGCCCTGCCCAGATGACGCCAGCCCTGCAGCATGCTCCAGAACACCCCCAAAACTTCACTGCTGGCACATTTGGAGCACAAACATAGTGCTCCGTGCAGCTGCCAAACCTGGGGAGGTTTGCACTGCACCACTTAATTGAGGGTCTGGGCTGGGAGGAATGGGCAGGAGGGGATAATAACACTCTGGGTTTCAATTCAAATAAATATTGGGAAATCTGTTTCTGGGGGGGGTTCATGTCCCTTTTTGGGAAATTCGGTCACTGTTGTTTCAAGTAGAGAAGACCAACCTCAAACGTTTGGCTCCACAGGCACTTGGGCAGAGCTGTGAGACAAAAAAGGCTAAACCCAAACAAATCTCACTCCAGGGTGTCTGCAGAGGCCTTGGTAGGGCAGGGGAAGGAAAGAGGACTCAGACACAGGTGGCACAGGTTCCCCTTTGAGAGCTAGTTCTACCACAGTGATGCTGCAAAATGCATGTCAAGAGAGGTGATTCTGTCCCTCTGCTCTGCTCTGGTGACACCCACCTGGAATACTGCACACAGTTCTGGTGTCCTTGACATGAGAAGGACATGAACTGTTGGAGCAAGACCAGTGGAAGCCACCAAGCTGCTAAGAGGATTGGAGCATCTCCCCTGTGAGGACAGGCTGAGGGAGTTGGGTTGGGG
>NW_008670870.1:39059-41232 GCF_000695815.1 Acanthisitta chloris
CCCCAACCCTGGCAGTGTTCACAGCCAGGTTGGCTGAGCCTTGAGCAACCTGCTCTGGTGGGAGGTGTCCCTGTCCAGGGCAGGGGTTGGGGCTGGGTGAGCTCTAACATCCATTCCAGCCCCTAAAATTCTATGATTCTCTCATGTGGGGACCTTGGTGGCAGGATGTGCCAGTGGTCAGAGCCCACACATCCTGGCAGGGTATGGGGGCATACAGACGATGCCCACAGCTCTCACCTCTGCAGGAACATCTAATCTCCTTTCTCTATATTTATCCTTTCCTGCTGGGATCTCACCCAACTCTCCAGTGCAAATCTGCTCCCTCTTGCCCAGAGTTTTCTTGCACTCATCAGCAAAAGTTCCTGAGCTCCTGCAACACACCTGGGCAGAAGCAGCTCAAGGGAATGACCTCACTGAATGCAGCTTTACTTCCCACAGTGGCAAGGAGAGGTGCAAATCCCACCTGATCCCTTCAGCCTGAAAACAGCAGTGTTGGGGGAAACACATGTCTTCAGGAAGGTCCAGAATGCTCAGGGGGAAACCCATGGTTATTTAGGGCAGAAAAATCCACTTTGCCATGAGAGACCTGAACCCTCATCTTTCTGCTCAAAACTAGGTGCACAAAAAGCCTCACCTCCACCCAGGGGGGGACAGTTTTAGCCTGAATTTGATTAGGGAGTAAATGTTATGACCTTTATCCCCAGGTTATGACCAGAATGACAAAGCTTTATGTATTTACTCACACTGAGTTTTCCTCATCACCACATCACCAGGTCCATCATGGGGAGCTGCTATCTGCTGGTGGAACTCCATGCAGATCCCATGTTTTTGGGGAGGGAGAGGCCCCTCAAAGGCCCCCAGGGGTCTGGCAGGTCTGGCAGCAAGCCATGCCTCATGCCCACCATGCAAACTTTGGGTGTGCAGGGCACAGCTGTGCCCACCCGATGGGCTTCAAAGCCCATTGTGGCACTGTGAGGAGCAATAATTATAAGGGAGGCCTAGAGTTGGCCATGGCTTTTGGCTGATGCCTCATGCCAGGAAAACCCACACACACCAGGGAAGAAAAAAGCAGCCATGCAGTTTTCTGATGCCAGCACAGCAGTAAAGAGAGAGACAGCAGCATCATGGTCTCCCAGTGCTCCCAGTGGGGCTGGAAGAGCTGGAGGGTCTGCCCTGCTGGGGGGGATGCAGGGGGCTCAGGACAGGACAGCTCTGCTGCCCACTGTGCCATGCTGTCCTGGTCCAGGAAAGCAGTGAGCATGTGCCCAGTTTGAGCTTAAAATTTCATCAGGGCTTGAGAACAGAGAGTGCTGGTGGGAGGTGATTTTTAATGTAATTAAAGGGTTTCTCTTCCAGGCTGCTGAAAAAAAAATAGAGAAAGCTGCCTATAAAAACACATATTTCACCCAAGATCCCTAAAAAGCACCAGGATAATTAGTGTGTGCTGAAGTGCCTTGCACAGCCAGCACCTATGTTTAGCTCCAGGAGTGAAGATGCCTGGGCAGGACACCAGCAGCAGCCTCATAGCAGCTTGCAGGGACAGCAGCAGGAAAGGTGGCCAAGGCAGTCAAACTTCTCCACATGAAATTTATTTATTAGTAGTACCTTAAAAAGCGCCACATCTCAGGCTTGGAGCATTGGGCTTGGTTTCTTCATGCCTTTGCAAGGACTCTGGCTCTCCAAGGCAGCAGGGCTAGGAGGGATCATCCACTTAGTACTCCCATTCTGCTCTGCTCTGGTGAAACCCACCTGGAATACTGCACACAGATCTGGTCCCTCAGTGTGAGAAGGACATGGAACTGTTGGAGCAAGTCCAGAGGAGGCCACCAAGTTGCTAAGGGGACTGGAACATCTCCCCTAAGAGGACAGGCTGAGGGAGTTGGGGCTGTTGAGGCTGGAGAAGAAAAGGGTGTGTGGTGTCCTGATAGTAGTCTGTCAATATCTGAAGGGGCTCCAGGGGAGCTAGAGAGGACTTTGAACACTGCCAGGGCTGGGGCAGCCACAGCCTCCCTGGGCAACCTGGGCCAGTGTCTCACCACCCTCACAGGGAAAAACTTCTGCCTAACATCTAACCTACATTTCCCTCTTTCAATTTGTGCCCATTGCCCCTTGTCGTGTCCCTGCAGCTCCTAACACAGATCCCTCTGCAGCTTCCCTGGGGACCCTTCAGCTC
>NW_008670870.1:41504-56707 GCF_000695815.1 Acanthisitta chloris
CTGAGCTGAGCTCACACTGCAGCTCATGGGCAGTTTCTCATCCACCATCACCCCCAAGTCTCTCTCCTCATTGCTGCTCTCAATTCCTTCCCCACCCAATCTGGAGCTGTGCCTGGGATTGTGATGGCCCAGATGTAGGACCTTGCCCTTCATTCCGTTGAGGTGCAATGTGTACAGGTACACTGCCATGCTGATCACTGCATGTTCTGGTGAGCAAGCTGAGGGTCAGGCACTCTGCCTGCTCCCCAAACCCTGTGTGGGCACATTGCTGCCCTCTCCAGCCTATGGGGATGAACCACTGACACCAGTCAGACCCGACACTGGTGAGGATTGAACCAGCCATGGCACCAGCTCTGTACTGCAGTTGGGTGATCTTGCACCTGGTCAGGGCACTGTGTGTGGCTCTGATGTACTTGCCTGAGCCCTTGGGGACCTCAGGGTCACAGTGTCCCTGTCTGGCTCAGCCTGGCAAGGCTCCTGGGTCCAAGTTTAATTAGTATTATTTCAGGGCAGTAAGTGAACAGAGCAGTCTGCTCCTGTCCTGCTCAGTTCCACTGCAGGGCTGAGCCTGTGGCTGGGGCAGCACTGTCCTATTTCCACACCCTGGAGCTATTCTGGAAAGAAACCTCAGGAACAAAAATAAGTAAAGAAAACAAAACCAGAAGGACACTTTGAGAATCGTGGAAAGAGACTACAGTGCTGTTACAGCAGGGAAAGGGGCACCCCTGCCATGCAGCTCAGGGGCCAGGGCAGTTCCAGGACACATGCAGGGGCACCTGAGGGAGACCTTGCCCTGGCTAACTTAGGCTAGATATTAGTTTTCCCTGTGAAAGTGGTGAGACAGGCACAGGTTGCCCAGGGAGGCCACCTGTCCCTGCAGCTCCTAACACAGATCCCTCTGCAGCTTCCCTGGAGCCCCTTCATCTCCTGGAAAGTGCTCTGAGGTCTCCACACAACCTTCTCTTCTCCAGGCTCAACAGCCCCAACTCCCTCAGCCTGTCCTCACAGGGGAGATGCTCCAGTGCTCTTAGCAACTTGGTGGCCTCCTCTGGACTTGTTCCAACAGTTCCACATCCTCCTTGTGCTGAGGGTCCCAGAACTGTGTGCAGTAATCAAGGTGCATCTCATGAGATAAAGGACATGAATTCTATCTGCATTCCTGGCAAACTGGGCTAGGAGTAGCTCTGTGCTAGGAGCACTTGGAGGAACTCTGGGAATGGAAACTGAGCAGCTCACTGAGGCAAGGTCACAGCATTATACAAATCCCATACTCACCACTGCCCAGGCTCTCACGTGTTTGAGCAGTCCCTGGAGATCAGATTTCCTCTGGGTTTTTGCATGCTTTGCTCCTTTCAGGAGGAAGAAATTGCTCATTAGCCAGATTAAATTACCAGATCTGGTCCCACCCCCATTCTACTGCCTCCATCCACATGTGAGAGCTCTTAAAATCAGCTAATGGAGAAAAACACCCAACCAAATAACCCCAAAAGCCTCATTTTCAGGAAGAGAGCAGGCACAAAGCCTGGGTTCATTGCAGAGGTACCAACCCACAACCTGCACACCCAGCTCAGGAACTGAGCTCTAAGGAATTCAAATCAGTGTCACAGAATGGATAGGGTTGGAAGGGACCTTAAAATCATCTCATTCCAACCCCTGCCATGGGCAGAGACACCTTCCACTAGCCCAGGCTGCTCAAAAGCCACATCCAAACTGGCCTATACACACAGAGAAGTATGTCTGTTGCAAAAAGTACCTTAACACTCAGGCATTGATTTTATTCTTGAAGAGAGTGGCTTTGAAAGTTTTCACACTATCATGCACCTACTGTTTGCTCTGCAGGTTAAACAGCAGCAGCTGTGGGACAGGAAAGGGCAGGGGTTGCCTCCTCTCCTCAGCTGCAGATTCAGCTCCTGAATTCAGTAACCTGATGCCTTCTGCTAAAACACAACAGCAGCTCTTTGCACCTTTGCATTTCAGGATGTGTAAAGAGGAAAAACTGTACTGCAAACCACTTACTCTCCAGTTTTAGGGTCTCCATCATGACTTTGGTGGGGTACAGTCCACGTGGATGCTAACACTTGCACTTTACTTGCACCATCCTGTGGTATCTGACTTCTTGGGGTAGTGCTGGGGGGACCACAAACCTCCCAGGACATGGCTGAGCACATGGACCTTAGAGACCATCCAGCCCCAACCCCTGCCCTGGGCAGGGACACCTCCCACCAGAGCAGGTTGCTCAAGGCTCAGCCAACCTGGCTGTGAACACTGCCAGGGTTGGGGCAACCACAGCCTCCCTGGGCAACCTGGGACAGTGTCTCACCACCCTCACAAGGAAAACTTCTGCCTAAGATCTATCCTAAATTTCCCCTCCTTCAATTTGTGCCCATTGCTCCTTGTCCTGTCCCTGCAGTTCCTAACACAGATCCCTCTGCAGCTTCCCTGGAGCCCCTTCAGCTCCTGGAAGGTGCTCTGAGGTCTCCACACAACCTTCTCTTCTCCAGACTGCATTTTCTCAGCCTGTCTCCATAGGGGAGGTGCATGAGGACATGGAGGAGAAAGTTATTTCCCACTGAAGTGCACAGCAGTAGAAGGAGCTGGAAGTAAAATGTCCTTAGAGTATTCAAAAGGTGTGTAATGTTTTGGGGGTTCACTGAGGGCAGAGGCTGTTTTCCCATGGTCAGGACTTTTGTTCAGACTGATGGCCCCAGTGATTCCATCAGAGATTTCTCCTCCCCATTGAAAAAGACAGAGAAACACAATCAAACTCTCCTGGTCTCACTGCCTGCTTGGCAAGGAGTGGTTTCCACCACAGAATTCCAGCACACTGGGCACAGAAGGGACAGCCTCTCAGACCTGAAGGGAGCCCACAAGAAAGATGAAGAGAAGCTTTCTATAAGGGCATGTAGTGACAGGACAGGGAGGAATGGCTGCAGACTGAAAGAGAGGAGGTTCAGATTGGATATTAGGAAGAAATTCTTCCCTGTGAGGGTGGTGAGACACTAGCCCAGGTTGCCCAGGGAGGCTGTGGCTGCTCCAGCCCTGGCAGTGTTCAAACCATGCCCTGAGCAGCGTGATCTAGCAAAAGGTGTCCCTGCAGAGGGTCTGGAACTATTTGACCTTTAAGGTCCCTTCCAACTCATGCCATTCTATGACTCTATAATTGGGTTTTTTCCACCGATTTCCCACTTTGCTACAGACAAGCAGGAGCCAAGGAGAAGCCCTGCAGCCAGCTGGGACACTCAGCTCAGCACGGGAAGCCCAGGACGTTTGGCTGCACTGTCATAAAGGCTGGACAGAGAGGTGCTCTACAGACCACAAGGGTATCTGTTTCTCCCAGCAAAGCCAGGAAAATAAGGGAGTTGACCAAGTGCAGCCTGTATGCCATGTCTTGCCCCAGGTCCAGCTGCCCCAGCCAGGCCCAGCACTGCTGCCTCCCATCACTTCAGCCACACCACCTACTTATTAAAAATAGCTTTTTTTCTTCTTGGAAAGGACAAAAAATAAACAAGAAACCTTTCTTTTAAGATGATGCAAACTCATGTTTTCACAACCCCAAATGTGACCAAAAATACTTGCTTTAAAGCCCAGTGCTGATTCCTGGGTAAATCACTGTGCTCAGCTCTAGAGGCCACCCCCAGCACACAAAAAAATGCCACGTGGGTGGGTAAGAAAGGCATACATTGATGTGGGCAGTTTTTAGCCTTGCCTAACCCAATGTGCAAAGTGACTCTCACAGCTCCATCACATCATCATCCTGAAACTGAGTGCAGGAACAGCTCCAGTGGTGGCAGAGGCTGTGCCTGACCATCTCAGCAGATTTCCTGCCTACCCAGCAGCAGGAGCAGGAGCAGACCCCTCTGTGATCACAGTGCACAGGCACATGCCACAAACACCAAACCAGGTACTGCTGAAAATGTGTTAAAATCCTCAAAGTGAGAATCTGGGGCACAAATTGAAAGAGGGAAAGTTTAGGTTATATCTCAGGCAGAGGTTTTCCCTGTGAGGGTGGTCAGACCCTGGCCCAGGCTGCCCAGGGAGGCTGTGGCTGCCCCAACCCTGGCAGTGTTCACAGCCAGGTTGGATGAGCCTTGAGCAACCTGCTCTGGTGGGAGGTGTCCCTGCCCAGGGCAGGGGTTGGGGCTGGATCATCTCTAAGCTCCATTCCAACCCCTAAAATGCTATGACTCTATGGACAGAGGGTCATTTGCAAGCTGCAAGAAGCAATTTCACCCACCCTTGCAAGGCCTTGCCCATCGTGCTCACAGACTGGGCTCATTGCAGAGCTATGTGGCACTCCTCGATTTCCTGGAGGGAAAAAAACTCTCAGTCCCTATTCTCACCAGTTGTCCTCACAGAGCCATCACCTCTGACAGCCCCAGGAATGTGACCCAGCCCTGTGGCAGAGCCAGCACCCAGAGCATGTGCTGGGCAGCAGCACCACTTGCTGGACACGGGAGAGCTCACAGCAGCTCCTTACCCTGCTCTGCAGCAAATATGGCATTACCACAACTTCAAACCAAAAGAGAGCTGTCACCCAGTCCTTTGTGCATCTCTGGGCTTCAGCCAAACCCATGCTTGCTTGCTTTCACCCCCACACCAGCATGGAATACTGCACACAGTTCTGGTGCCCTCAACATAAGAAGGACATGGAACTGTTGGAGCAAGTCCAGAGGAGGCCACCAAGTTGCTCAGAGCACTGGAGCATCTTGTCTGTGTTAGGAGCTGCAGGGACAGGACAAGGGGCAATGGGCACAAATTGAAAGGGGGAAATTTAGGTGAGATCTTAGACAGAAGTTTTCCCTGTGAGGGTGGTGAGACCCTGGCCCAGGTTGCCCAGGGAGGCTGTGGCTGCCCCAACCCTGGGCCAGGTTCGCTGAGCCTTGAGCAACCTGCTCTGGTGGGAGGTGTCCCTGTCCAGGGCAGGGGTTGGGGCTGGGTGATCTCTAAGACCCTTTCCAACCCCTCAACATTCTATGATTCTATGATTTTGGTACCCATGCCCCTGACAGGTATCACCACCATCACAACATCCCCAACTACTCACACAAGTGATGCGAGGGGTCCAAACAATAAGAGGCATGGCCAAGGTGTTCACTGTGAAGTCAGGACCAGTGAGGCAGGGTCAGGCAAGAGGCTCATTCCCAAGGCAGCAGCCTGGGGAAGCTGCAAGTTTCAAAGCTGGTCTCGTATTAAAACACAAGTTCCACTAAACCCAGGAGCTGTTCAGTCCTAGCCTTCATAGCAGTGGGAAGAGGCTTCAAATTAAGTGTTGTTTGGCTCTAAGTAGTGGAAGTGATTTCATTTCTTTGCTGCTGCTTGAGTTGAATATTGCAGTGCTCAGCAGTGACACCCCTGGGCCTGGGCAGTGGAAGGACGTGCACCCACTCACTCTGGGCTGGTGGGGCCTGTGCCCTGCAGAGCCACAGCTCCATGCTCTAAAACTACTGCAGCCTGCAGCTTTACCCGCCAGCACTGATACCCACAGTGTGAAGCTCATCACACACACAGGGACCTGGAAGAAGGACCTGGGCAGGATGTTAAATAAAGAATGTGTTGTTTATTTGCTTGCTGGTAGGAGAAAAAAAAAAAAAAAGAAAGGCACATGGAGTGAAAGAGGCTGTGTGACAACACCTTTTCCCTGCTCACCTGTGTGTCTATTGCAAGAAACCTGGTTCCAGAGGCCACCATGGGCACCCAGAGCCCTGGAACATCTCCTTCTCAACACCTCAGGGAGAGCAGCACAACCCTTGCACACCTTGCAGCAGGTGATGGCCATAACACAGCAAAGCCCAAGGCCCAACCAGTTGGAGTCATTGACCAGATTTTCCATCCCACTGTGGGGTCACTTACGGGCAGGGGTGGCCTTTGGGGAGCCTGGAAATATTGGGGGGTGGGAACATCCTCAGCCTTAGCTTTCCCTCTCAGCCCAGCATGCTGCAAACAGCCCGTCCTTTGATCCCTGTGCCCTCTAGTCTGACCTCAAATTGCAGCCCCCAGGAGAGACCACCTCAAACCACACTACTGTGGAGTTTGATGGTTTTTAATGGTGATTAGAGAAATCAACAGGGTACATTTCAGCTTTGAAACAGAAGTGCAAAAGAGAATACAATGTCCTGTTCTCTGTACATTTCTTTACAAAATATTACATCCATCCCATCTTGAAGTGGTACTTCACACCCTGCTGCACCTAGGCACCGTGTGTGCACACCAGCTGGAGCTTTCCCTTTGTTATGTGCAGGACATGGAGCTGACAGAAAGCTCCAGCTGGAGTCTGGGCAGAAATGTTTAGGCCACTGGTAGGTAAATACAAGGGGTGAACACAAGGACCTTTCTGCCCAGAGTGCCCAGGAGTGCCAAGCCACCACTGTGCCCTTGAGGCAAGTGGGCAGCATCACCCTGCTGGCACTCACAGTTTGATACAGAAAATGCTGTGGTTCAGTGTTTTCCCTGTGTCTGGCATTGCCTCCCACTTCACACCCTGTGCAGTTGCCCAGGTCCAGCCCTGGCGAACCCGACTCCGTTTTAACCACAGCATCTTCTTGAGAAGAAGAAGTCACCCAGGCAAATAAATTACCCCTTCCTCCCCTGGTGCCCACCCAGACTGCTGAGGCGTGGGGCACAGGTCAGTACCCGTCCTGGCAGTCGTTGTCGTCGTAGTCAGCAGCAGGTTTGCTGCGCAAGGCTCCCGGGCGGCGCCGGCGGCTCGCGCTGCCCAGGCTCTGCAGAGAGTTGTCGTCCCCGTGGCTGCTGGACTCCCTGGTGGCATCCTCCTGCGAGGGGCTGTCCTCACCACCATCCTCCTGGGACTCACTGTCGGCACTCTCTGTGGACCTGCTGTCCTCACCCGTGTTGTCCTCCGGGCTGCTGTCGTCCTCTGGGGACGCGCTTTGGCTCTCGGCTGATGTGCTCGGCTCGGAGTCAGAGTCATTCTCGTCCTCCCTCGACTCCTCTGTGGACTGGCTCTGGGCATCATCATCTTCCCTAGACTTGCTCTGCTCACCCTCTTCTTCCCCAGACTCGCTGTCAGGCGTGGACAGCACACTCCTGTCCTCAGCAGACTCCCGGTCCTCCTGCCCTTCCCAGTTCCAGCTGTGCTGGTTCAGTGTGTTCACCACCTCTGGGGACTCTCTTGGCTCTTCATCTGACTGGTCCTCGGTGCTCTCCCTGGACTTGCTGTCCTCATCCTCCCTGGAGGGGCTGTCCTCCCCATCCCCATCCTCCCTGGAGCGGCTGGAGCTTTCTTCCTCTGACTGGCTGTCCACAGGCTCTTCTGACTGACTGTTGTCCTCCACGGATGGGCTGTCTTCCCCAGAATCCTCCACCTCTGGGGACCTACTATCCCCCTCCTCCCAGTGGTGGGATCCAGCCTCCTGGACACCCTCTCTGCTGCTCCCCATGGCACGGGGGCCAGCATAGCGCACCTTGTAGCTGCTGCCCAGGCCATCAAAGACAGAGGGGTCATCACCCTGCATGGCTTCATCCTCAAAGTCATAGCTCTCCTCCTCCTGACTGCTGCTGCTGGCCCCTCCCTGCCTGTAGGTCGGCTCATAGCGGCTGCCAGGGTAGCTCCTGTACCTCCAGTGATCTGCCCCGACGCTCTCACTGCTGCTGCTGCTGCTGCTGTCACCGTGCCCTCCACCAGTCCCAGCATCTTCACGACCAGCATCGTGGCCGTGGTCACCTGCCCCATCAGCACCAGCCACGTACGTGGGACCTTCGCCCCGCTCCTCTTCCCCATTCTCATCAAAGGTGTCATCCCCACTGTCATCCTCCTCGTCCAGGAACCCACCAGCATGGGAGGGAAGCCCATGGACTCCAGGGCTGTAGTGCTCTCTGTTGTCACCATCATCACGTGCATCCTCCTCCTGTGGAGGTGACAAAGGGAGACGATTGCTATGGGCTCACGGGTGCTATCTCAGCACTGCTCACTGTGCAGGCCAAGTGCAACCTTGACCAATACCAGATTTAGGGCCAAGCAAGCTTTCCTGGCAGAGCAAAACACACCACTCACTCACCAGGAAACCAAGGTCGTTCCTATTGTGGGCACTCATGTCCTCGTGGTCCACCTGGTTCACATGCTGAGCCTGCCCAACTGGGTCTCCCTTGTCTCGGCCACTGTACTTGCCCAGCTCCTCATCCACGTCATTCCCACCCACCAGGTCCCTGGCAAGGGCATTGTCCCCCCTCTCTGCACTGGCAGGAGCATGTCTGCCTTCTCCACCATCTAGGACGTTGATGTAATCTTCATTTGCTGTGTCCTGGAGGCAAAACATGACATGGTGCTTTGGTTCATTCAACACCAACCACAGCAAGTTTACTGCTGCTGCAGGACATCACTCCTAAGCCATGCAAGTGCTCAAGCCTTTTGCATTGCTCACACCTCAGCCCTTCAGCATCTAAAGGGCAACCCAGAAAAGCCCAAACCATGACAGATCAGAGCACAGAAATTCCTTTTCCAGGGCCAACACAGCAGAATGCATCAGGTAAACTGCAAACATCATCAGGGAGGCAAGTAAAAATGAGGTGAAACCAACCCAGCTTGAAAAGACTGAGCAGATGGACAAAGCTCCAAGACCCACAGAAGCAGCAGCTTCCCTCCCAGGACCCTGGTCCAAGTCTGGATCCCCATCCTAGACTTGACAGCACTCCCTATAGGACTGGAGCACCCCAGCTTACCTTCTGCTGGGCACTGGGGTAGGTGGGCTCACGACCAGGTACCTAAACACATCCAGGAGACATCTGATCAGTGACTGATGCACCTTGGCTGGGCAAAACCAACAGGGTTTGGGGCTGGAGTATCAGTCCAGTGAGTACTTACAGGGTGAGCACAGGCCACGGCCCAGAGGAGCAGCAGCAGGAACACAGTCCTCATGTCAGTTGTGGTCTCTGCAGCTGCAACAAGGAATAAAGTATTTGCACATGACAGCAAAGCACTTGCATGTGCCTGTGGCTGTAATACGGCCCCACAAAGCCCTTCCAACTGATCCAGCCTTGCCATCCTGGCACGTGGTGCAACCATGGTGCATGTCATCAGACAAGCCAAGGATTTGTCCTTGTGCCACCTCCTGGCATATCCCGTGCAGAAACCTCCCTTCAGTCTGGAATTTGAAACACCTGCTCATGTCCTGGCAGATTTCTTTATCTGAGCATCATTAAAGAGCAGGAAAGCTCTCCTGAATTTCTTGTTCCCACAGCAATGTCACCCACCACCCAGCTGAGCTGGGCAGCACTGAGACCAGGGGCTGAACAGCTACACCTCCCACCTGGGGTGGTCCCCACAGCCCCAGAAAATCTCCCACCACCCCAGAGTGGAGCATCCCAGCAAGATAACCCCATGGAGAGCAGCATTATGCAGACAGACTAAGGGATTTGGGGCTGTTCAGCCTGGAGAAGAGAAGGTTGTGTGGAGACCTCAGAGCACCTTCCAGGAGCTGAAGGGGCTCCAGGGAAGCTACAGAGGGATCTGTGTTAGGAGCTGCAGGGACAGGACAAGGGGCAATGGGCACAAATTGAAGGAGGGAAATTTAGGTTAGATCTTAGACAGAAGTTTTCCCTGTGAGGGTGGTGAGACCCTGTGCCAGGTTGCCCAGGGAGGCTGTGGCTGCCCCAACCCTGGCAGTGTTCACAGCCAGGTTGGCTGAGCCTTGAGCAACCTGCTCTGGTGGGAGGTGTCCCTGCCCAGGGCAGGGGTTGGGGCTGGATCATCTCCAAGCTCCATTCCAACCCCTAAAGTTCTCTGATTCTCTGATAATTCTATGATTCCCTGTGCCCACTAGGTCAGCATCCCCAGCACTGCTGTCTGGCAGGCAGGTAAAGCCGTGGGAACTTTCCTCCAGCTCTGTTCCATTTCCAAGTCCCTCAAACAGCCAAGCACAGCATTCCCATGGGGCACTAACTACACTCTGCATCATCCAACACCCAAAATGAGCTGCAACAAAGAGGCATGCTCCTAATTTCTTCCTTTATGAAGGAACACCTTCATCCAAGCTTACAAGTCTCCTGCTTTATCCCCAAACTTGCAAGGAAATCTACAACCTCTGTTCCCAAAGTTGCCATTTTCATCCCAGGCAATGCCAAATCCACCCAAAGAAACCAAAGCCTTTACCTTAAGGTGCAGCACAAGTCTCCTGTGGAGCTGGGGCTGGGCTGGCTGCGTTGGGATGCCCCAGGCTGTGTGCCCTGCTGTGGCCATGCAGGTATTTAAGTGCTGGACAGTGCCAGCCCTGGGCAGGGGCAGCCAATGGCACTGACGGGCAGCGCTGCCGTGTGTGGAGGTGTCACCGGGAACCGGCCTCCCACGCTTCCTCTGGCCTCCAGCAGGACATCAGCCCTAAAAAAAGCTGCTTGTGGTCACAGGATGACGAGATGGGCTGGCAGTTAATGACTGACTGCACTGGCCCTGTGTTTTGATTGCTAAATTTGTTCCATTCACACACTTCCCGCCGTGACACACACAAACAACTACAGCATCACTCACGCCAAGCACCAGACCCTGTCCCATTGGCCTCCTCCTAACCCATGCACTTGGGAGTGGGGTTTGCCCTGGACCAGAGTGCTGAAACACACATTCCCCTGCCAGGACTGAACCTTCTTCGAGGACTAGAGCATCTCCCCTATGAGGACAGGCTGAGGGAGTTGGGGCTGTTGAGCCTGGAGAAGAGAAGGTTGTGTGGAGACCTCAGAGCACCTTGCAGGAGCTGAAGGGGCTCCAGGGAAGCTGCAGAGGGATCTGTGTTAGGAGCTGCAGGGACAGGACAAGGGGCAATGGGCACAAATTGAAGGAGGGAAAGTTAGGTTAGATCTTAGTCAGAAGTTTTCCCTGTGAGGGTGGTGAGACACTGTCCCAGGTTGCCCAGGGAGGCTGTGGCTGCCCCAAGCCTGGCAGTGTTCACAGCCAGGTTGGCTGAGCCTTGAGCAACCTGCTCTGGTGGGAGATGTCCCTGCCCAGGGCAGGGCTTGGGGCTGGATCATCTCTAAGCTCCATTCCAACCCCTAAAATTCCATGATTCTATGACTGTCCTGCGTCCTGGGGCATGAGCACAAACCCATGCTAGAAGGAGAGGACTTGTCTATTTTTTACACCCTTGTGCAAGGAAGAATGGAAATACTAAATGCACAGAAGCACCCTACCCCCTGCAGTAAGGGAGTGTAGCATCCTAGTGCTCCTTCCAGCTGCTGGACAGGGAGGGAAACATGTGCTCCAGAAAACACAGGCAGCAACGTGCACATGTGCATGGGTATGTTTATGTAAGTGTATATATGAACACATATACAGGCACTATCTATACCCCAACATTTCTTGGTGGTAGCATAGATCACCTACTCCAAACAGCACTGTGAGGCAGCAGCAGCACAGATGGAGCCTCCTCACCCACAGGTACCATGAGAGGGAGTTTGCAAATTCCCACAGGTGACAGAGTGGCCACAGCTCTCTGCCTGTTCTGTGTAGGACAGGGCCAGCACAGCCCCAGCCAAACACACATCTTCCCTCTGGCCCGGTGTGGGCAGATGAAGGTGACTTCCTTGCCTGCATTTGGCCATTGCTAAGTCCTGTGTGCCCACAACAGCTGCCTCTGCTAATAGCAACATGCCACAAGTGCTGGCAGGTTGCGTTGGAGCAGATGTGTCTGCTCTGCCATCTGAGCTCTCCTCACATTGCCCTGCCATGGCATCTTTGCAGGCTCCCAGACTCCCAGAGGTGGGAGCATAGCCCAGGGGACACAGCCAGGTCTCCAGGTTTGCAGGGATTCATAGGAGATGTTGGCACTGCAAGAGAAGTGACTGAAGGAAACTTGAGCCAGGGCTCTGTCAGCTGCAGGTTATCTGAATTTGCCTGGGACATACCTAGCTAAGAGCATGCAGAAAGCATTCCTCGTGCTCTGACACCACCACAGCTGGACAGAGTATTTTGTGGCACCAGACACGTCACTCTGCTGTTGTGGTTCCCTTCTTAATGTCATCCTCCAAAACCTCCTGCCTTTTCCACCATCGTCCCCAGCCAGGAGACTGTGTGTGTCTGCCCTGTGAGGTGTGAAAAGCACCTCTTTTCTCCTCCCTCTTGCTCCCCATGCAGGGAGGCTCCAGTGCCACCTCAGTCCCACTAGTTTCCCCACAGCCCCTTGGAGATGGTCCTCATCAAGCTCTTCCCTCTCACTCACACACAAACCTCTGGCAGATGTTTTCCTCTCCATTCCTACCTGACCCTGCTGCAGATAATGTGGGATGTATTTTCCTTTGAACCTGCAACAAAATTATACCCCTGTCCCCAGGCAGATAGGAGTTCATGTTGCCAACATTTTTAGACACCTCCAACAATTACCATGTTTTCTGGTATTGTTTTTGTGACATCAAACCTGCATTTAACTCAGCCCCCAAAGACCTGCTGCTGCTGCCTCATGCCCAGGTGCTGTGGTGCAAAAAAGGAGATAACCACCAAGCTGTGCATACCCATCTTTTTTAACAGAGGTCACCTCCCTCCCCTCCAGTGGCCTCGAAACACCCACAGCACCAGCACACACAGCACTGCTCACTGCCAGCACCCTGATCTGACTCCAGCTCCCCATGATCCTACAGCCCTGGGCCAAAAAACCAAGGTCTGTCCCCCAAATCCCTTCCAGAGACTATCCCACACCATCAGCTACACTGCCCAAGTAGATCTGCCTGTGTTTTGCAAGGAAAGGAAACTCCAGCCCACAAACCTTCCAATTAACCTTTAAAAAAACCCCAACCCAATAATATTAAGGATTATTTTGGAACATCAGAGGTGAGAAATGGCCTGAGGGTGGGGGAAGCAGCTCTCCAATGGGTGTTTCAAATGCTACAGGGCATTTCCCCAAGCCCTACTCTCCTAAGAGGTTCTGTCCCTGAGGATTACCAGGATGGGAAGCAGAGGGGCATGGAAGGTGGGGAAACCTGGCTATAGTTAGCACCCTCAGGCTACCAGGGAGGAGCTGGCCAAAGCAGAGACAAGAGGACTGGCAGGGCTGGGGAAGAGGTGAAGGAATATCACTTTTCTGTTTGACAGGTTGGACTGTGTGGTGCTCACGAGGACAGAGAAGAGAAATGAGTGCAGACAGCAGGAGGGATTACAGATGCCAATGCCAAGAGAGAAGTTGGCACTGCAGAGTGATGGTGGAGGCACATAAGAGCTGCTTTCCATCACTGATCAAGACAGCATTAAAACCCAAGAAATTAATAGTGTTCAAAAAAACCCCACCATTCCCGCTTTTTTTTTATCAGTCCAGGGTATTTTCATGGTATTAATATTACTGGTGCACTTCTCCCCTGAACAGACCTATGGGTTTTGACAGCAGCATCAACAGAATCAGAGAATCCTAGAATTTCAGGGGTTGGAATGGAGCTTAGAGATCACCCAGGCCCAACCCCTGCTCTGGGCAGGGACATCTCCCACCAGAGCAGGTTGCTCAAGGCTCATCCAACCTGACTGTGAACACTGCCAGGGTTGGGGCAGTCACAGCCTCTAGTGCTTTTAAGTTCTAGATTTATAAGATCTTCTTCTTATTCCCCCAGTTTACCCAATTCAGACAGCAGTTATAGGGCTGGATCAGCCTCGGGTGATGAATTTCTGGGAGAAGGCAGCAACAGTCACAGATCTCTGCAAGGTGATGCTGCTGCTCAGTGGTCTGTGTGCTCCTCTGCTGTGCCTCCTTTGGAGCACAGGAGACAGGCACCCATGGCCACACATCCTTCTTCCCACCTCCTCAGCCCATGGCAAAACCATCATTTGATTGCTTTCCCTGCAGCTATTTTGGGATTTTCAGCACTGAAATTAGTATAACTCATGCAGACAGGAAGCTGCTGCAGCACCGGAGAAAGGTACTTGGAAATGAACACCAGTCTGTGATTAAGAGATCCAAGTCTAAAACCCTTGCAATAAAACATGCCAAAACAGACCTGTGATAAAAGGCAGCTCAGGAGCATCTCCCCATGCCTGGCAGCAGCCACCCCTGGACCTGAGACAGGGATCTGCACTCCTGCTCCACTTGCACAGGCACTGCAAGAGCAATTGAAGCTTTCTGATTTTCAGACCTAGATTTGTAAGACCTTCTCCTTATTCCCCCAGTAATCTGTTTACACAACTCAGACACCATTATAGCTCTGGATCAACTGTTCCCTCTCAACACCACAATGACTTTAACACTCTTCCTTGTTTGATCTATAAATGAATAAATCTCCCCCCCTCCAAGTTTTTCTTTGTCATTTCACACTGATCAACTCCAATGAGCAGCTGTAAATGACAGACTGAAGCCTTACCCAGCAGACTAATCCTGCTGGACAAGTATCTTCACACTCTGTTAAGCCTCCAGCTGAACTCAATGGTACACCTCAAAGGAGTTATGTGACTGCACATGCTAAGCACAACGTTTTGGCTCAGTCTAGTTCCTGCTGGAGACACCTCTTGGCACTCAGTGCTTTGTTTCTGCTTGCTGAATGCAGAGGAGAAAACTGCACAGGAGATAAGGAGCTGAAATCTTAAAATAATGCTGATAAGAGGTGAGTACTGGATAAGCATTGAGCCTTATGCACAGAACTCACACAGCAGGAAAGTGATGCAAACAAACACAAGCAAGGTGCTGTTTGGAGAAGGAAGGTCAAGAACTGCTGTCTGTTCCCACCCTGCATGGCCCCACAGCTGGAGCAGGAACACAACAATCCTTTTCAATATTTTTTAGGGACTTCAGGCCTCAAGTTCTTGACAAAAGCTTTCCTGAGGGTTTCTAGTGTTTATGACTCTTGAAATGCCTGTGAGCCCCAGCACTGCTCAAGTCACATATGTCACTGGAAGGTGCCTGTGCTGTGGGAGCAGCTCAGCTCTGCTCAGATGTAATTACATAGTCCTCTCCGTGGCTTTCCATGAGGAAGTGGCAATACCACCTCTGTCTTCCGCCAGGCAGCTCTCCAGAGACAGCCCAAATGGGAGTGCTAAGCCATGAAAGGACTTCCTGCGTCTGCCCAATCCCTGAGGAGCAGGAGGATCCTTGGAAGCATCACCCCAGCTCATGTGCCAGGGCAACCTCTGCCTTCAGCAGGGGCTTGGCACTCCTCACTGCAGAAGTCATACAATCATAGGGGTTGGAATGGAGTTTAGAGATGATCCAGCCCCAACCCCTGCCCTGGGCAGGGACACCTCCCACCAGAGCAGGTTGCTCAAGGCTCAGCCAACCTGGCTGTGAACACTGCCA
>NW_008670870.1:56819-58828 GCF_000695815.1 Acanthisitta chloris
CCTTGTCCTGTCCCTGCAGCTCCTAACACTCTGCAGCTTCCCTGGAGCCCCTTCAGCTCCTGGAAGGTGCTCTGAGGTCTCCACATAACCTTCTCTTCTCCAGGCTCAACAGCCCCAACTCCCTCAGCCTGTCCTCACAGGGGAGATGTTCCAGTGTTCTTAACAACTTTGTGGCCTCCTCTGGACTTGCTCCAACACTTCCATGCCCATTGAGCCTCCTCTAAACCCAAACCTCTGCCTAAAGGGGAAATGATCCCATGTAAATGCCTTAGGTGTTTCTGGTGCTGGGGGAGCCAGAAACAATGGATATCTGATGGCAAGAGTGTTTTTGTCTCTCTTCACTCCTCCCTTCCTGACAGAAGGTCCCTGTCACATCCTGAAAAGCAAACTGCTTGTTCCCCTGTTCTCCACACACATCCAGTGCCCTGAGCCACCCCAAACAGGCTCTGGGACTGCAGTGCAAACCACCAGCCACTCCAGCACTGATGCTCCCAAGATGTTTATCTCCTCTCAGTTCCCTCCCTGTTTACTTAATCTTGTTTTGAAACAAACATCTCTTCAAATACCTTTCCTCACAGACAACTAAAACATGCTGGGTGTGGATTGCCTTCTAAAACTGCTTCCATCAGGTCATTCACAAGTGACATTTTTAACCTCCTTTCTCCCAGAACAACAAGACATTCCACCCACCCACCCAGACACATCTTTGTCTTGCAGAGACATCACACACCCAGATGGAAGGTTTGATAGGAGCCTGCCCTTGGTGCTGCCATGAATAACAACACAATACAAACTCCTCAGTGTTTATTTCTATTTGAGGAACAGGCAATTGCATAAAGTGAAGAATGAAGGGAGCAAGGGAACACCCTGAAGGAAGAGAGGAGCACTCACCCAGGGCAGAAGTTGGGGACACAGTGCTACTGGTGGGTTGCTAAGAGGATGGGAGCATCTTCCCTCTGAAGCCAGCCTGGAGAAGAGAAGACTGTGTGGAGACCTCAGAGCACCTTCCAGGAGCTGAAGGGGCTCCAGGGAAGCTGCAGAGGGATCTGTGTTAGGAGCTGCAGGGACAGGACAAGGAGCAATGGGCACAAATTGAAGGAGGGAAGGTTAGGTTAGATCTCAGGCAGAAGTTTTCCCTGTGAGGGTGGTGAGACCCTGTCCCAGGTTGCCCAGGGAGGCTGTGGCTGCCCCAACCCTGGCAGTGTTCACAGCCAGGTTGGCTGAGCCTTGAGCAACCTGCTCTGGTGGGAGGTGTCCCTGCCCAGGGCAGGGGTTGGGGCTGGATGAGCTCTGAGCTCCATTCCAACCCCTAACATCCTGTGATATCTGTATCATGTTATTAAAGCAAATGCATCCTTGACTAATACAGCAGAACAAAGCACAACTCCACAGTCCCAGATAACAGAAGGTGCAGGTACAGATAAGATCTTTTCAGGTTTGAGCCTCTTACTGGTTTAAGGATTCTTCCTGCTCTTTTTTTCTTTCCTCTTTTTAAGAATTTGGTCGCCGGAATGGGTTGAGCCATCTAGCCCATTAGCTGAGTCTGTCTGTCTGAAGGGCAAAAATAACCATCCCTCAGACTGAGCTTTAAAATAGCTCCTCCCCAACGGGACTCAAATGTTCCTCGGCTGGAAAAGATAAACATCTTTCTCTCCCTCTTTTTCTCTCCCTCATTTTTAAACATGTAATTCCAGCTTATGTAGGCTCTGTGGTCAAACCTGACACAGCCCAGAGCTGCAGCTCACGGGGCAGGATGAGAGTCTCTAATGCCCCGACTGCATCACACCTCGAGAGCAAAGCCTGATATAGCAGCAGCACTTGGGCAGCCTGGGCTGAGCCTCAGCCTGTTTTGGAGTCAGTTCCTGCACATCATAGCTGTGACTCATGTCCATACATCCAGGCAACAAGAATCCTGCCTGGCACTGCTTCTCTCCTCAGGCAGATTGGAAATCATAGGCAGAAATACATTTATCACAGCATTTTGTGCTCAGCACTGGTGAGGCCACACC
>NW_008670871.1:0-1545 GCF_000695815.1 Acanthisitta chloris
CAGCTCCCAGCAGCTCTGCTCCGTGGTACGTGCCCATCCCCAGGGCTCCCGCAGCTCCAGCCCCCCGAGCCTGTGCCGGGGATGTGCTGGCTTGCCTGGTCAAGGCTCTCCCAGCATAGCAAACCCCTCCTGGGCAGAGCCGTGTCTCCACCAGCCCTGGGCCAGGCTGTTTGGCTGGTCTCTGGGGTGCCAGCCCAGAGCCCAGGTGCTCTGGGCAGGGAACAGGGACCTCCCAGGATCGTAGCACTCCAGGTCTGCCAGCCCTCCTACCATCCTTCCCGTGGCCACTTCCTCCTGTCCCCTGCCCTGTGAGGGCCAACTGATGCTTTGGCAGAGTGAAGCCAACCCTTACCCAACCGGTCTGGCAGGGGTGGGCCCTGTCTGGCCACAGGGACCAGGTTCTGGGATGTCTTGGGGAGGTTTGATCACTTCTAGACCATTTGCCCTCCCTGGGAGGTGCCATTTGGTGACATCCCCACTGCTGATGACCCAGTGTGTGTGCTGTGCATCACCCTCACCACTGGTCCTGCCGGGGCTACTGGCCCAACGGGCTGGGCCAGAGGGTCTGGATTCTGGCCTGGCTTCCCACGCCCAGACCCGCAGGAGCTGGCCCCAGCAGATCCCTTGGCTGTGCCCCAAGGAGCAAGGGTCAGTGCTTTGGCCGTGGGCGCTCACAGCGGGTCCCACTCCCACCTCACTCTGTTCTGGGACTGTGTCCCAGGCTCTCCCCACTCCCAGAGCCAGAGTGTTCCCCATGTATTGTTTTATTTTGGGGCCTGTGGACAAATATTCCTCAATCCCGAGGGGAGGGCGGGAAGTGCCGAACAATGGTCCTGTGAGGTAGTGTCCCTGCTGTGCCCTGCGTACCCCTCAGGGCTGGGGGGCTGCCAGTGTCACCCTGCTGCAGGGCTGGGAGGGGACCCCCAGCAGAGACACTGCACCCCCCTTCCCTTGGGGATCAGGATTGAGCCCTGGGGTGGGTGACATGGGGACAGCAAGGTCCCCTTGCACTCAGCCTCGCCCAGGGTGGTGTTGAAAAGCAATTAAGCATTGAGCACTGGGACAGGTCCCCACGTCCCCATGTCCATGTCTCCCCCCGTCCCCAGCGCTGGGCCCTGGGCCGGAGCCGAGGTTGTTCTGGCGCTTCCTGCACAGGAACAGGCTCTGGGAACAGGCACTGGATCCGGCCTTGCTCCCGCCCTGCCCTAAGCCGCGGTTTGGGAATGGGGTGTGGAGCCCGTCCCGTGGTGGGGTCCCTCCCCCGAGTGCGGAACCTCTCCTGGGGCGACCTCCCCTCCCACACTGGTGTGATGAGTTTGGGGTCTCAGCTGAGCTGGGGCACCAAAGGGTTGGGGTCTTGTGTGACCTCCCATGGGAGCTGCCTCCCACCTTTGCCAGGCAGGAGGAGTGGTTTGGAGGTCCCTTGGATGCCTACCCCACCCTGTCCCTTCCTGGGATGGGGTATCCAGGGAGGGAGAGGCTGCCTGGCTGGGCCCTGGGGTGCCCCAGCCCCTCTCCTGGGCAGGAGGGTGGGAGCAAAGACAG
>NW_008670871.1:1639-4618 GCF_000695815.1 Acanthisitta chloris
CTTGGACCTCCCCACTGGGCTGGCACCAGCTGCTGACACCCCTGGGACAGTGGGACAGCCCTTCCCTTGTCCCCTCTGGGACCCCATGTCCCCCACTCTGAGCATCCCTGGGGCTGGGCACATGGCTGGGGGTTCTGGAGGGCAGAGGGTGAGCTGGGCATTCTCAGGGCCCTGGTGGTGCTGGTTCTGGAGTGCAGCACACCACAACACCCCGTTGCACCCAGCCTGGGGTGCTGGTGTGGAGAGGAGAGACATGTCATGGGTTTTGGGGGGGTTGTAGGCTTGGCCCCCCTCATCCCTGTGGCCAGTGTGGAGTGGCTGAGCCCTGTCTGGCTCATTCCACTTGTGGATGGGGCTGGTTTGCACCCCCAAACCAGTGTCCCCACACCTTGTGCTAGTCTCATCCTGGCTCTGCTCATCTCCTGAGGGCCAGTGGCTCCGTGGCACAGATAAGGTCTGGCTGCTCCGAGCCCTGGGTAGCTGTGTGCCTCAGTGTCCCTTGTCCCTCGCAGAGCTGCCACCCTCTGAGTTCATGCAGGTGGCAGACTCCACGTGGCTGGTGCTCAGCGTTGTGTCCAACGGGCGGGAGCCCACAGGCTGCCAGGCCACCGGGGTCACCAAGATCGCGCGGTCGGTCATTGCGCCGCTGGCCGAGCACCACGTCTCAGTCCTGATGCTCTCCACATACCAGACTGACTTCATCCTGGTGAGTGACAGAGATGGTGGCACCTGGTCCCACTAAGGTGTGGGCTGTCCCAAGGATCCTGCTGTCCCCTGCAGGGAAAGGTGTTGGTCCCGGCCCTGACCCTGTGCCCCCGGGCAGGTGCGGGAGCGGGACCTGCCGGTGGTGATCCACACGCTGGCAGGGGAGTTCGACATCTACAAAGAGGAGAGCGGCGAGTGCATCCCTGTCACCTGTGATGATGTGAGCAACGGCTTCCTCAAGCCCAAGCCAGGTGAATGACACTGGGGCTCATGTCCCTCAGGGCCACCGAGTCTCTGCCCAGATGCTCCAGCTCCTGCAGGAGCTACCTGCATCTTTCTGGGACCCTCAGGGCCACTCTGTCCCCAGAACCATCCAGTCCCTGTCAAGGTGCTCCTGCTCCCACTGGTGGTACCCATGTCTTTAGAGGAGCCCCAAGACCACCCTGTCCCCAGGGCTACCCTGCCGAGATGATCCAGTTGCCACTGGTAGTACCTGCATACCTGGGGGACCCTTAGGGCCACCCAGTCCCTGCCAAGATGCTCCACCTCCTACTGGAGCCTACATATGGTACCCACATATTTGAGGGATCTTCGGGGCCACCTTGTCCTCAGGGCTGCACAGTCCCCACCAAGATGCTACAGATCCCACCAGTGGTACCTCCTTGAGGGGCCCCCAGGTCCACCCAGTTCCCACTGAGATGCTCAATCTCCCACCAGTGGTATCATATCCTTGAAGAACCTCTAGGGCCACCCTGTCCCCAGGGCCATACAGCCCCTGCTGAGATACTCCAGCTCCCACCAGTGGTCCCCGCATTTTTAGAGGGTTCCCAGGGCCACCTTGTCCCCGGGCCGAGATGCTTCAGCTCCCACCGGTGGTACTTGCATCCCTGGGGACCCCCGTGGCCACCCCTGTGCTCCCCGAGGGACTCGGGCTGTGGGTGCGGGGCACTGCGGCTCTGTCCCGGAGCTGTCCCTGGCTCTGACGGGTGGCTGTTCCCCTGCCAGCCGCCAGCCCCACGCTGCACCCCGTGCAGAGCCCCCAGACCCGCTTCTGTGTCCTGACGGTGGCCCCCGACACGCTGCCTGCCATTGCCACCATGCTCATCGACGTCCTCTTCTACTCCCACAGGTGGGTCCTGGGGACAGGGACGCGGGGGTGGCCCCTCGCCTGGTGCCACCTGAGCTGCAGTGCTGTGTCCCTGACATTGCTCCCAATGGGGTGTGTTTTCCAGACTGGTTTTCCCCTCCCAGGGGCTGCTGCCATGTGGGGGCTGAGGGTCCCACTGCCACTGTTGGGGTTGGGAGACTTGAGGTGACACAAGGGACAAACCCACCGTTGCAGCCCTGGAGAGGGCACTGCAAAGCAGGAGGGAGTGGGTTTGGAAAGTCCAGTGGGAGTGGTGCTGCGGTGAGGGGATGCTCCTGACTGGGTCCTCCCTTGTTCCCCATGGTGGTACCATCCTACTCCGGAGTCACTGTGGCCTTTTGGGAATACCCCAAAACCTGGAGTCACCCCTGTTCTGCCTGCAACCAGCACCCACAAGATGCAGACTCTGTGGGGAGCACCTGCAGTCCCTCTCACCCTGCATCATCCCAATGCGATGCTCACACACCCAGTGCCACCACCAAGCCCTTCTCCTCCCCATTTCGGGGGCTGTGACCCCTCCCCTGTCTCTTGCCCCTGTAGCCCCCCGCGGGAGGCAGGCGCCAGCAGCCAGGACCTCGACTCCATCACCTTCTTCTCCTTCTCCCTCATCGAGGGCTATATCTCCATTGTGATGGATGCTGAGACCCAGAAGCGGTAGGTGCCATCCCTGGGGCTGTGTGCCCCTCTGTCCCTGGGTCTGGGGGCTCGGAGAGGAGGTGGCACTCAGACTCCCTCCCTCAGGTTCCCCAGTGACCTGCTGCTGACCAGCTCGACGGGGGAGCTGTGGCGGATGGTGCGGATCGGGGGACAGCCCCTCGGCTTCGGTGAGAGTGGCCGCAATGGCTGTGTCCCCTCTTGTGCTACCACCACTTGGGGTGCTGTGGGACACTGCTGTCCCCTTATGTCCCCGTGGCAGTGACCTGGGACCCCCTTTGCCCTCCTTCCCCCAGATGAGTGTGGCATCGTGGCACAGATCGCAGAGCCGCTGGCTGCTGCCGACATCTCAGCCTATTACATCAGCACCTTCAACTTCGATCACGCCTTGGTGAGCCCCTGCCCGTCCCCAGGGACCCACTGCCACCCTCGGGGTATCCCCTGGGGTGACACCCGCTCTGTTCTCTGGCAGG
>NW_008670871.1:4895-5791 GCF_000695815.1 Acanthisitta chloris
CGGGGGGGGGCATCGCGGGGGTCATCCAGCTGCTGCAGCAGCGGCAGGAGAGCAGCAGATAGTGATGTGGCTGTCTCCACACCGGGTGGCACAGTGGGGTCCCTCCTCCTCCCCACCCCCTGCCACCCCCATATTCCTTAGTTTTTAATTTCAGGGCTCTCCCTGGCACGGGGCAGAGCCTGGTGCAGTGTCACTTCCTGCCTGCTGGGGCCATGGTGGCTTTGGGGACAGGGTGACCTCGTGGCAGTAGGACAGTGTCCTGCAGGAGAGGGGTTGGTCCCCTACGTACCATCCTCTGCCTCCAGCCCTGCCTGCAAGGCATGAGGGGCACAAGTGGAGAGTGGGTGTCCCCAGGGACCTGCTGGTGGAGGGGACATGCCAGAGAGCAGTGATGTACACCACGGTGCTGGAGGGGACAGCCTAGGGCTGATGGGTTGTGTCCCCATGCCCTGTGGATCCCCAAGGGTGGATCCCTTGGGGTGGGAGAGGTGGCTGTGATACACCCTTGGACCAGCCCCTTGAAGTTGGGGATACCTCTGGCACCCCAAAAATCTCCAAGGTGGCAATAGGGGGGCTGTAGTTTACCCCCAGCCCTGGCTGCCACCTATCATGGAGGGGTGACAGTGACCCCCCAGCTCCTCCCAAGCTGTGTTTTCACATGGTTTTTAATAAGTCAATAAAATTCATATTATTTTTCTTTCTGTGTAGCCTGTGGGCTGGCCCAGAGCTGCTCTTTGTGATGGTGGCAGGAGCTGGGATGGGACAGGGGGACACGTCTCCAGAATCCATCCCCTGCTCTCCCATGGGCTGATCAGCCCTGTGCCCCTGTCTGGCGCGTCCTGCCCACGTCAGCCCCACACTCTTGCAGCCGTCGGCTTCCTGCCACCTCTCTGGGC
>NW_008670871.1:5863-7643 GCF_000695815.1 Acanthisitta chloris
GAAATTGCTGCTGTCCCATGCCGTCACCGGCACTATTTTTGTCCCCATTGGGTATTGCACAGCCCTGCACCACCCGATTGCCTCTGCCAGCGTGGCCACCACTGTGGTCCTGCTGGCCCAGCCCAGGGGGGTGGTGGTGCCAGGTGGAGGGGCCAGGGGGGAGCTGAGGGTGGGAGTGCTCAGCCCACAGGGTCCTGATTACCTGGTCAGGGTGCCTGGGGGTCTTGCTATGGCAGAGAATGTGTGGGAGGGCTTATGGGTTCCCAGGGGATGGAGAGGGGAAGGGAGGAAGAGAGGGATGGATGGGTGGACAAGTGGATAGATGGACAGGTGGCTGAAGGAGATGGGTGGATGGACAGTCACATGGATGGACATATGCAGATAGGAGTATATATGGATGAGTGGTTGGATGTATGGATGTATGGATGGTTGGTTCGTCATATTGATGATGGATAGACACGTGGATGGTCAAGGTGAACAGGTGGAGGGATGGGTGGGTGGTTGGATGTTTGCACAGACAAGTGGACCGATGGATAAGTAGCTGGATGTACAGATGGATGGATAGTAGGTTCATCATATGGATGAAAGATGGATAGGTAGGTGGACATGTGGATGGATGGTTGAATGAACTGGTGGACATGTGGGCAGCTGGCTAACAGCCTGTCTAGGCAGTCAGGTGGATGGGCATATTACTTAAAGCAGGACATTCTCCTAGCTCCTCCAGCCCTCCAGGGCTGCCCTGGGCACAGCCCTGCCCACTCCAGCCCTACGGAACCCAGCCCAGCCACCAGCTGGGGCTATCCTGAGGAGGAAGAGGAGGAGGAAGCAGCTGGTGGAGGAAGAACCCTGCAGGGAGCCCTGCAGGTTGACTGGGGAGGGGAAATTTTGGGAAAACACTTCTTCTGGAAGTGAGTCACCACTGCATTCTTGCCCCTGGAAGGGAGTGTCAGTTTGGGTTGTCCCCCTGCACCACCGCTGAACCCTCTGAGTGCGTAAATTCGTTGCAGCGTGGCTTTGAGTGCCACCAAAATGAACCAGATTGCGACACACCTCAAAACACTGCTCAGAAAGACTTGTTTTTATGGGGTGGGAAATGCCCTGGTCGGTGCTGGACAACACCCAGCACCAATGGGTGCTGAGCCTGGTGTCCCTGATTCTGTCAGCACCTGAATTTGTCACCTCAGGGGGGTGAGCAGGCGGACAGAACATCCTCTGGAGCATCACGGAGCACAGTCACCAGCTGTGCCACAATGCTCCATATGTCCTACACTCCCACCTCCCTCCTTCCCAGCATAGATTTTTGGCTCTCATGGGTGGATTTGGGATGTGGAGCCTCCTGTGGTGGCACATGGGTGCCCCACACGTCTGACATCCCTGTCCCCAGTGCCAGCTGCCGCTGCCCTCTTTTGCTTTGGGGTTTCAGGACAGCTATTGGGCACCGAGTGGTGGCACCAGGGTGATGCAAAACATCCCTTTTCCAAGAAGTCAGGATATGAGGGTGCATCAGCACCGGATCTAGGAGGAGCAGTGGGACTGCAGACTCCCAGGCTGGACCCACCAGGACTCCCTCGAGGAACTGACTCGAAGAACATCCCATTTCCTCCCGCCCGGGCGCTCACCCGCTCATTGGCCCCTGGCGCATGGCTTCACTTCTCACTGCCTTTCCGTTGGGTCCGGGTGCCTCCTTCGGAGGTGGGGGCGACTGGCTGCACTTTAAAAGCTGAGCTTCCCCATCGCCGAGCAGTTAAGGAAGTGGCAACTGCTCTGAGCTGTCTCTAAA
>NW_008670871.1:7709-7988 GCF_000695815.1 Acanthisitta chloris
CCTACAGCTGGTCTCCCACTCGTGTGCCAGTGGAGCTGAGGGCTGGGAGCTGTGGGAGGGAGCGTGGAGCGGGATCCGTGTGAAGTTTGAGTCAGTGTGCCATGGCAGTGTCACCTCCCATGGGTGCTGGTGGTGGTCAGGGACATTCTCCACTGTGGCACGTGGAAGAGGGAGCACTGAGGATGGGCAGCCTGGGGGAAAGGGGATGCTGGGAGGGAGCAGGCAGGAGGGGATTTGTTGGGGCAGTTTGGGGACTGATGGCAGAGGGGCAGGGGCCGC
>NW_008670871.1:8103-8777 GCF_000695815.1 Acanthisitta chloris
GGGTTGGGTCCAGAAGTGTCACCACTGTCCCCTCCTCTGCAGTGGCCCACACTGGCAGGGGTTGCTGCTGGGGCAGCTGCTGCAGTTGAGCTGTGCATCCTGACTGCTCCACAGCACCTTTGTCATTCTCATCCTCCTCCCTGCTGGGTCCCGAGCTGGATTTTGGCCCAGGGCTTGGCTCATCCCTGCAGTAGGGTCAGGGACTTTGGTGCAGGGGTTGCATGTGCCTGGCACACAGCATTCTTACCTCCAGGCCTGGTGCCAGGGTGATGGGCACAGGGAATAGTGAGCTTGTACCTTGAGCTGGCGTGGAGAGGGGTCTCTGTCCCTGCACCCAGCAATGCCCCAATGTCCCCCATCTCCCTCCTCTTCCTCCCCAGCTGTCACCAAAGGGCTCCTCATCCTCTGGGTGGTGCCGGGCCAGGGGGGGCGGCCCCTGCAGGCCCCCACCCTGCAGCAGATCCAGGCGCTGGTGAGGCTCATGGCCAAGGATGCGCAGGAGCTCTTCACCTTCTACGTGAGTCCCCTTCCCTGGGCAAGGGGTCATGCCTGTCCCTCCACAGGGGGATACAGGGCTGGTGGGGGCAGTCCCCGTGCTGTTCACATCCCACGTTCCTGACCTTCCTCCCCCATCCCTGAGCAGGTGGAGGACCAGCACATGAACATCTACAACA
>NW_008670872.1:0-2201 GCF_000695815.1 Acanthisitta chloris
CACCACTAGTGACCAGCCATCAGCTGGATATGGCACCATTCACCATCTGGGCCTGGCCATCCAGCCCAGTTCTTAACCCAGCAGAGTGCACCTGTCCAAGCTGTGGGCTGCCAGCTTTTCCAAGAGTGTGCTATGGGAGACAGTGTCAAAGGCTTTGCTGAAGTCCAGGTAGACTACATCCACAGCTTTTCCCTCATCCACTAGGCAGGAAAGATGACTACACCCTGCTGCTAGGAAGGGGTTGGTATTTAAATACAGCTCCTCCTTTTTAAAAAAGCAAGGCTTAGTCTAAACTTGGTTGATGAAATTTCCTTAGCTAGAGTATGTTGGACCAAACCAGATACTGAGGTCAGGCTGATAGGCCTGTGATTTCCAGGATCCTCCTTGCAACCCTTTTTGTGAATTGGTGTGACACTCGCCAGCTTCCAATCAGGACAACCACATACCTCCCCAAGCTGCTTGGAGTGGGTCTGTCCCCACAGAGCTGGTGCCCAGCAAGGCTCAGCCTCTCCCAGTGCTTTAACACAGCCTTGGCCTGAGAGCTGCACCCTGGCCAACAGCTGGGTCACTCCCTTCCCAGGCTGAAGTGACCTATCCCCAAGTCATCCTGACAGTCCCCTCAGCCCTGCCACAACATGGGCAGCCCCATGCTGACAGAGTTGGGGAGAAGAACAAGCACAGCACTTCCGGTCCTCTGCAGAAGCCTCCTCTGTGCTCCCAGCAGCAATAAATACTAATAAATACAAAACTCTTCCACACCTTCTGCTCCCAGCCCCGGTACCAGCATGGGTGGTGTTGCCCACAGCCCCAGCCCAACTCTTCACTCCCCCACCCCCAGGCACAGCCAAACCTCCAAGCTGGGAGCAGCACCAGCAGAAGGCTTGGGCATGTCCCTGGGGTGCCTGGGCTGCCCCTCTTGATGAAGTCCCTTCAGTGATCCCAGCCGTGCCGCAGGGCATGGTGTCCATGCTGGTCAGGATGCACAGGGAGGGTGGTATCTCAAAGCACTGCTTGTTTGCTGGCCCTTTGCTCATCTGTTCCCAAAGTGCTGGGCTGGAGGTGCTCCAGCAGCCCTTGGGGAGTGAAGAATGTCAGGCCCGAGGTGAGTAGCAAGGGTTTCTGGGCATCTCTGTGAAGGACTTCAGTTCATAGGAGATCCCCGAATCAACTTCGATCGACTTGCGGGAGAAAAGCAGCCGAATGTCATCATTAAGGTAGATCTTCCCCGACTTGGAGCTGTGAAACCTGAGTGGAGACGAGAGTAGGGCAGAGGGTCGTCAGGCTCCCAGGCAATGGCAGGAGAGCCTCAGTCAGGGCATAAACCCCTTGACTACGTTGACCCCTGGTCAAGGTGGCCCTGTACCAGTTGCCTTCAGAGGGACAGAAACAGCTGCCCCTGGGCAGGGTGGCAGCTCAACCTCCCAAAAAAGCAGTCGGTCCCTGCTCCTTCCCAGGGTGAAAGAATCAGGCTGCCACCCTCTGCTCTCTCCTCAGACTTGGGGGAGGCAGGGACACATGGGAGAAGAGCCCAGGGGTGAGCCTGGGACAGGCAGCTCTCTCTCACAGCATGTTTTACCTTAGATGCATCAGGTAGCAGAGGACCCTGCGGGGTGGGCTGGTGCCCAGTGGGTCACTGGAGGCCATGGTGGCCCCCTCTTCCTCCCCCACAGGCACCAGGAAGATGCGATGGCGTAGAAAGGTCATGTGGCTGGCTGGCATATCCTGGAAGTCGTATGTCACCAAGAACATCTTCACCACAGTCTTGTTGGGGTTAAATAAGGTCTAGGGGCAGAGGGGTAGGGGGTGAGATTGGGAAGGGCACAGGAATGAACCCAAACAGTAGGGATGGGATATCTGGGAGCAGAAGCAGCCGACCCAAGGATCCAGAAGGCCCCACACCACTCCCAGGCTTAGCCTGAAGGTCACAGGCCAGTCCTTTACACCCATCTCCACACCTGTGCTCCCCTCCCATCAGATCCCATGCCCACTGCACATACACACTCTCCTGCCAAAATCCTGTCCCTCCTCACTAGCCCCTTCCTTCTCTGCATCTCTTGTGTCTCTGCCAGTGTCCCGGGACCCCGTGCTCCCTTCTGCTGTGCTGTCTTGGTGGCCGTGTACCCTCACTGCACGAGCTTTCTGGCTGTTGCCCTGCCTAACAACATAATGGAGCACACCTGTCCCGGAGGGGCAACGGGAGC
>NW_008670872.1:2261-4215 GCF_000695815.1 Acanthisitta chloris
CATGGTGCTCCAATAGGAGGTCAGGGAATGACTTACCACTTGGATGGTTCCAGCTTTGGGGACACTGTAACCCTTCTTTCCCAAGGCCTCCAAGTCAATCACTCCCTGGGGCAAAAGAAGCAGCATGTGAGAGAGGGAGAAAGCCCAGGGAGATCCCAGCTGGGACTCAGCATGGGGCTGAGACCCTCCTTGCCAGGAACACCTGGCACAAGTCAGTGAGAAGATGCCCAGCTCAGTCCCTCTCCAGACCAGGGGATGAACAACTAGCAACAGAGAGGTGACAGTGAAGCCACAACCATGAGGCAGCTGGGCAACATCCTGCCTGTGTATGTGCCTGCAACGGTTCCCTCTTCTTTCCCCTCTTTGCTTTTGAGGTTAAAGACTGCTCCTGGCACAGACAGCCATCTCCACAGGTAGGTGGTTGCTTGAACCAGGCTCTCCAGAGAGGGGCTGTCCCCAGGGTGCCTGGGTACAGCCCCCACTCACCTCCCCCATGGTCCCAGCCCTCCCTCATCTGCGTACCAGGAAAGGCGAGGGCGCACTGTGTTCGGAGATGTCAAAGTAGGTGACATCAACGGGCAGGGTGACATGCTGGGGGCAGTAGGAGCCGCTGGCACCAATCTCTGCTGTGAAACCCTCAATCCTCCCCGACGGTGCAAAGCGTCCTTTCAGGATGGACTCCTGGGAGGGGAGGGAAGCATCAGGGACCTTCCAACACCAGTTCTGCCCCATGCCTCAAAGCTCCAGGTGAGATCACCTCCACCTTCACTGCACCTATGTGTTTGCTTGCCCTGATGTGTACAGAAACCACCCATGAGGGGCCCCGGCTAATCCCTCTGAGATAGACCCATCCTCAACTCGTGGGATAAAATCAGCCGTCTAACATAGAGAAACAGCGAGAGTTCCTTGGCTCAGCCCCACAGCAGCCATCTGAGCAGGTTCCTCACTCTTCGTGACTCACCCAAGGGCCTGCTGCTTGAGCCATCTTACTGGTGGGTGTGTGATGGCCACTGTATGCCAGGCCCCTTGAGGACCCTACCCATCGAGTAGATGGTCTTTGAGGTCTCTTCCAACCAGGTTGATTCTATGATTCTATGACAACCAGCCCAGCCCCACACCAGGCTCCCATCAGGTTTAGTCTCTCACACCCATCATCAGCCTAGCCTGGAGCCTTCAGGACCCACCTCCCCTCTAGCAGGTGGACACCATTACCTCAAAGTTGCCCAGCAGAGCATGGCTGACGGTAGTGGTGGCCTAGGGTACTGTGGGGGACCTGGAGCCCCTTCGGAGACTGCTCCGGAGATGTCTCCTTGAAGAGAGGAGAGAAGATTGGTGTTGGACTGGAGAGCACACAGCCCTGGGCTATGTCTCTGAGAATGTGGATCCTTCTCCAGGTCTCCAGTCCCTTTCTTTGTTGGAGGTTGAACCCACTTTCCTACTCGCCAGGGGCAGAAGAAACCCCCTGCTGCCCCACAGCCTGGGGTCTTAGTGGGGAGGAGATGCCTGGGGCAGGGCAGAGAAGAAGATTCGACCCAACCTTATAAATCCCACAGGCCTGCAAGGTGCTGGGGTGGTCAGGCACCCTAAGCCCCTATGTGGGAGTCCGGGACACTCACGATTTGAGGCGCAGCCCACTCTTCAGCCTCCTTCCGACTGCAATGCAATCTGCAGAGCTCTGGAGAGGACATGAAATGGAGAACTGCATTAGGGCACCAAACAGGGACCATGCACCCCGGGAGGTGCCATCACCCCTTGCCCTGCCCCACAGCCCCATGAGGATCCCAGTAGATGGAACAGGTTCCCATCCATGGGGAGCCATCAGCAGCCTCTGCAGGGGTGGCCAGCAGGGTACCACAAGGACTGACGTGTCTGGTGGGGAAGTGGGGCTGCCCAAACCCCAAAGTGGCTCAGCTGGGGATGAGGCTGTTGGTAGCCAAGCTGAGGGTGCAACACA
>NW_008670872.1:4275-4517 GCF_000695815.1 Acanthisitta chloris
GGAGCAGCCCCAGCGACAAGACACCCACATACAGAGCCATGCACCAACATCCCTTTGCACCTCCCAGGGAATGCTAACACATACAGTGAAGCTTCCCGACCAGCCTGGGAAAGGTTCTGTCCCCTGGTGATTCATGCAAAGTCCTCAGCAGTGTCACCGGGCAGAGGGGCGTGCTGCCCACCCCTGCCCACAGCCAGGATCCTACAGCTGTGGGGTCGGGGGTTAAAGCCAGAGCCACACTG
>NW_008670872.1:4624-4825 GCF_000695815.1 Acanthisitta chloris
CTGGCTGGCATGACCGGGCGGGAAAACCCAGGGAAGCTGCTGGAGGGCTTCACTCTGCAAGGGCCATGTTGGGGGCAGCTGGGCTGGGGGACAGTCACCAAAAGGGCAGGAAGGGATGGAGCTGTGCCCCATGGACAGTATGTCCCAGCTCCAAGCAGCTGTGTCCTGAGGCTGGCTGTCAGCTGCTGTCTTGCTCACCCC
>NW_008670872.1:5201-6438 GCF_000695815.1 Acanthisitta chloris
GCTGCTGTCTTGCTCACACCAGTGCTGCAGCACTCAGACAGGACAGGACAGGACACAGTGCCACAGCTGACCACACTGCCCACAAGGCCTAAGCTCTGGGTGTCCCCAAGCCGCTCCCCGCCTCCCTCCATAAGCAATACTCACCTTGGCCCCAGGAAGCAGGTGATTCCAGAAAGGGGCCCCCTTGGCATCAGTGCTGCGGCAGGCTGTGGGCACAGGATGGCATGGCAGGACCCTCTTCTTCCTTGGTGGGGACAGGCTCTCATCCTCAGAGCAGGAGTCAGTCACAGCCTCACCAGCAGGCAGCAACTTCCTTTTGGCTGGGCAGCTGCTGCTGCTGAACTGGCTGCTCCCACAGGGTGTTGTCTCCTGAGAGCTCAGGTTGCTGGGCTCAGGGCTGAGCGCTGTTGTCTGCGGAGGTGGGGGCTCCTTGCACCCATTGGCCTCCACTGGCCCTTCTTCTTCTCCCCTAGCCATGCTGCTGTGAGTTGAGCTGCTCTCTGGCTTCTCTCTCTTCCCACCAGAGTCCAGCTGGGTTGTTTGTGCAATACTGTGCAATTCAAGGTTAAGTATGTTGTGGCTACTTGCCGACTCCCCATTCTCTCCATAGTCTGTGCACTGATCCCCCAATGAGACAGGGCAACTGTCTCTCACGTGCAAAGTACTGCAAGCAATGTGCTGAGGCCAGGAGGAGGAAAAGGAGGAGGAGGTGGAGGAGGTGGAGAAAGAGGTGGAAATATCCTGCAACTTGTCCTCTCTGCTGGGCTTGGGGCTGTGGCTAGGGTTGCCCTCACAGCGGTGCTCCACCACCCGCAGCCCACTGTGGGAGAAGTGTTGGGCAGAGCCGCACAAGGATAGCTCCTCCACCAGCAGACCATCCTCAAAGATATCATCATCATCCAGGGAAGGCTGCCCAGGGCCTCCATCACGCTTGCTGTCCGCCCTCCTGTCACCCCAGTGAGTTCGTTTGGGATCTCGTCCCCCCTCTGGAGTTCGCTGCTCAGGGTAACCCCTCTTGACAGACGTCCGGCTGCCTGCCCGCTGTTCCATGCTCTCAGAGGAGCTGGAGAGATGGGAGAAGATGGAGACCTGGTAAACCTTCTGGCGCTTGATCTCTGTCTCATTGTAGCCCATGAGAATGCTGCGGTGGGTGCAGCACTGCGAGGAAGACTCCAAGGGCGTCTCTCCACTGGGCCGGGACAGACTGGGGTCTGTGCTGCGCTCCGGGGGCAGGCAC
>NW_008670872.1:6465-12680 GCF_000695815.1 Acanthisitta chloris
ACTCCAAGTGGAGCTGGAGTCAGAAGAGCCCATGCAGCAGCAGGACGGGGACCATCAAGTGCCACAGGACAGGGTGCAAGGGCAGGGGGTGGGAGCTGGATACCGCCTCGCTCAGGATCTCTGTGTGAGCCCTCCGCTATGGGGTGCTCTGCAGCACAGCATCTGGAAAAAAAAAGAGAGCAGGAGGATGGAGATCAGCCCAGGATCCTCATCCTTACTGGGACTTCTGGCTGCAAGGGACATACCAGGACATGGGCAGCTCCTCACAGAGCCCCACTTGAACCTCCTTCCCCAGGGGCAGAAAGAGAAACCAGGTTGGAGTGGCTCTTGGGGGAACCCTGCAGCATCACCCACCTGCAGGATCAGCACTTCCTTCCCATGGAAGAAGTTCCCATGGAGGGAAGTCTCCGGCCAGGTAGGAAACTACTGGGGACAAGTCTGGACAGGTGGGGAAGAAGAGGCCTGCCCTCTGCCAAGGACTTGATGTGCTAGTGCTGCTTGGGAGCACAAGAGTCAGGCAGGTCAGACCAGTCCCAGGGGCTCAGGCCTATCATCACCCCTTTGGGCAACAGCAACAAAACCTCCCAGCGCTGGCCAAGACAACCTGTCCCGGCCACGTGCACTGAATGAGGCAGGGCTGGTGCCCTACCTGTCAGTCCCATGGTGGCACTAACCCCATGAACCTGGCCTAGCATCACTCTGCCAGCTTAGACTGGGCACCTCCACCACCTCACTCAGCAGCTGGGTGGTACCAGTGTCACCATCCACTCACTCCTGCCTGCCCCAAGGGCCTGACCTTCTCCATGCTGCGTGGTACCATGCTTTTGATTTTCAGCCCAGTTTGAGAGATGTGGGAATCCTGTCCACGAGTTTGGGTTTGTTTTCCAGCAGGATAAATACTGAAATGGCTGCAAGAGCTCAGAAGATGCAGGAAAAGTCACCAGCAGACTGAGGACAAAATGCCCATGCCTAGTAGCTCTGCCTGATCTTGTAGAACAAGGGCTTAAGGACAGGTGAGCAGTAAGGAAATTGGTTCTTCAAGTAGATCAAGGCTATTTGGAGAGCAAGGCTGCACATGGTATTTTGACCCTGCCATGATGAGGACAGAAAACTGGCTGGTCAGGGTGGTTGAGCCAAGGAGTTTTATCCAAAAGGAGTGATAAAAGGTGTAACCATGCACCAGGGTATGCTGGGGGCTGACTGGTTGAAAAGCAGCTCAGCAGACAAGGCCCTGGGGGTCCTGGTGGACACCAAGTTGACCATGATACAACAATGTGCCCTTGCAGCAAAGAACAGTGTCCAGGGCTGGACTAGGCACAGAATTGCCAGCAGGTTGTGGGAATTATCTTTCCTCTCTGCTCAGCACTGGTGAGGCACAACTGAGAGAGTGCAGCAAAGGGACACTAAGGAAAATGAAGGGACTGGAGCATCTGTCCTAAGAGGAAAAGCTGTGAAAGCTGGGACTCTTCAGCCTGGAGAAGAGAAGGCTCAGGAGAATCTTATCAATGTATATAAGAGGTTCCCTCTGAACACCAGGAAACACTTTTCTTTTTCACTGTGAAGGTGACTGAGAACTGGAACCAGTGACCTAGCGAGGTTGTGGATGCTTCATCCTTGGAGATATTCAAAAGTCACCTGGATGAGATGCTGGGCAATGGCTCTAGGTGGCCCTGCTTGAGCAGCAGGGTTGGATCAGATAACCCTCAGAACTCCCTGCCAGCTTCAACCCTTCTGTGTAGCCCACAACACTGCAGCGTGGCGTGTTGTGGCTGTCCCCCACACTCACCCCTCTGCAGCAGAACCCCACTTTGCTCCGGATTAACTTCCCCGTCCTGCAGCAGGCGGTTGTTGGCACAACTAGCTGAAGACACCTGCCAGCCAGGCACCCCCCAGAAGCGGCATGGCTGGCGTGGAATGGCTCCCACCATCACGGTGAGCCTCCGAACGTCTGCAATGTCCTCTCCAGCTCTTCAGTTTCCACAGTGTCTCTGAGGGGAATGAAAGTGATAGATGCAAGGCTGGGGTGATTCAGATGCTTTCCAGGAGGAGGGCAGGAGGGTACTGCCTGCCTGTGGGGTCACACAGCCAGAGAAGGCAGCATTTAGGCTCAGCTTTTCCCAGACTCCCAAACCAAAGGCCACATGTATCTCAGCCATCTCATTTCCATTTATACCACAAATACTTTAAGCTAACCTGTGAACTCTCAAACCTGGCTTGTATTCTACATACCTTTTGCATGCCTTCCTATATGAAATCCTTTGCATATGAACAGATTCCTATTTCTATCTGGTGCCCATTTCATGCCTTGCTTTCCAGGCCACATGCAGCAAACTCTCAGCCTCTGATTAGCTCCTGGTCTCATGTTCACCTCCTCCTCCTTCCACCCACAGCACAGTGCACTTTCTGGCCCTACAGATAAGGAGAAGAGCTTGGAATTGTTTTCTTCCAATAAGAGATGCCTGTCAGGGAAGGCAGAAGCAAAGAGCCTGACAGTCCTGAGCCATGATGGCCCCCCACTAGGTTTCCCCAGCGCAAAGACAGCAGTCCCTTCATGTGCATAGCACTCACCTGCTCAGATGTGCCCTTGATGCATAACGGAGATTTGCAAATCAACATAGCTTCCCTGCAGTCATAATCCACTGGCACCGCAGCTTTGATGCCTGGAAGAGGCATCCTCTCCATGGAGGAGAGTTAGCTCAGGAAGTAGCTCATGGGGCAACACCTTCAGGAGCCCCTGGACACCTCCAACCTCAGCCCCTCTGTGGCAGGGGCAGCCCATGGGCTTTGCCAGCCCAGGAACCTCCAGATGAAGGAGGAAACAGTGCCTATCCCTCCAGACCATGCCCTCCCCACCTCCCTCCCCATGCAGCCCTCAAATGGGGGCTCACTGCAGCAGCTGTCCAGAGGGAAGTCACCATCCTGACATCCCAAGGCAGCAGTGAGTACTGCTCTGAAGGCTGGAAACAGCAGGGCCGGGGATATGATAAAAAATTCCGAATGGATGCTCAGAGGCACCAACACACAAGCACAAACCCCTTCTGGCACCCTGGTGTGGCAAGTTCTGCATCCCACCAGCCTGCAGGAGGGAAGCCAGCTTCAGCAGGTCACTCACTCTCCTTGCTGCCTGACCTCAGCTGACCCAGGAAACAGTTCTTTCATTCCATTTACAATAAGATTTGTAATTACAGGCTTTTGCAGCCAACCCCTGAGAGTCAGGAAAGCTCAAAAGCCACCACCAGCAGTGCTGGCAAAGGGCACTGCCAGCGACCAGCCAGAACAGAGATACAATATACCAGCACCCAAGGAGCATTTGCAGTGGGATGAATGCTGTAGTGTAACATACCTTGGGTCCAAAACCTCAACAAAAGCTTTTGTACAGATCAGCTCCTCCTAGCACCCACATAAGGCCTGTACCAAAGCAGGTAGGAAAGTATGTGAATGCCCACAGTTGTGGGCGGATGCCAAGGTGGCAGCGTGCTGTGCTCTGCCTTCCTGGAAGGCTGCTGCTTCCCTCCTTCATCCCTGGGGGAGACTTGTACCTGACTTGTGTGCCACAGTCAATGACTGTGTAACAAAATCAGCAACCAACAGCAAGAATCAGCATGGTGCAGTGGGAGAAAGTGTGTGTCCGTGCCAGAACAAATACACAATTTCATCTGCATCCTTTCTTTGTCCTTCCCATGTCCCTCTGAAGTCACAGTTATCGGCTCCCAGAACCTCTGGATACCCCATGTGCCAAGCCTAGGGTTTGGCCCCTCCTAAGCTGAAGTGATGTTGATTTTGCCAGTGTTTCAGCCTGTGCTGATGCTCTGACCCTAAAACTGGAATTACGGGGCTTTGCCTGTGGGGGGAAGCCCAGCCAGAGCTCCTCCCACTCTCTGCCCTGCTCCTGCCATGCTCCCAGGCCCCCTCAATGCTCAGAAGATAGGAGGGGCCCTGTGCTTTTACCAGCGTCTCCCAGCACCTAGATCTGTAGCTATGCCAGGCACAGCTCTCCTCTATTTCTTTGCCTGGGGAAGAGCACTATGCTTCAACAGCCAAGAAATACCCAGTGCCAAAGGACCTGCACGGAAGAAGCAATTCCCAGACACCGGGGCAGAGTCATTGCATTTCCTGGGGACACCAGCCACCAGACCCTGAGATGGAATGACACAGCCAGGCCTGGCAGGGGTGCGTCAGGGATTTGGCTTACCTGCTGGTTCCATTCATATTAGCACATCCAAGGGGAACCCAAGATTAACAGACCATGGTCTTAGTCTGGTGGCAACAGAGCAGGATGGCAGGTGAGGAAGGGTCCGTGGCTGGGCAATGCAGCAGCTGTACCACACGCTGGGCTATAGCCTAAAAAAAGGATCTGTTGCTGTTTAAGCTGCACTGTGCTGGCCAGAAAGGAAGCAAGATGGATGCAGGACAGCTCTGCTAGCCAGAAAGGTATCTGTTGTGGGGCAGGACCAGCCAGAGCCCTTCAAAAGGGGAGCCTGGCAGGGCTCGCACTGCAACACTAGTGCAAGAAAGAGAGTGGGAGTTGTGCCCAAAAGGCCCATGCTCATCCAGTTGGGATCCATGTGGCTTCCCAGAGCAGCACTGTCAGCCAAGGGGACACATGGCCAGTGGACAAGTCTTTGGCCTGGGCACTGCTGCCCAGGGCAGAGTGCCATGCTGGGGGCTGGCAGGGCCAAGAGGGGTCCTTGCACCTTCTAGACCATAAAAAACCACAGACCAACCCCTAAGGGGCTTTTGCTGCCTTCCTCTCTCCCGCTCCCTCTCCTGAGAAGTGCTAAGGAGACATTTGCAGCCTCACTGGAGGTGAAGAAGGAACCACACAGCCAGGAAGGAGAAGAGCTGTCATTACAAGAGGGCAAATAACCATCCTCAGAATGAGCGGAACACAAGGAAAGAGAAGGAGCAACATAAACTGCTGGAAATAGGCTGTTTAGTGGATAAATCGCAGCTCTGTTGGTCCTATCTAAACCCAAGGAGAAGGAAGGATATCTAACTAGTGCAGGCACAAACCCAGAAGCTCCCTGGCACAGGCTAAGAGCAGAGCTTGTGAAGTGCCAGCAGGCAGAAAGTTTCTGTCACAGCCCTGAAGGATGGCAGCACTAGCAGCAATGCTGCCACCAGAGAAGGGTTTCTACACAGTCTGACAGATTAGGCATATCACCATCAGCAGTGAGACAGACACGTGAGGCTGGGGACCACCTCCAGAACTGTCCATAGGAGAGGTGGCAATCCTTGGGAAAAGCTGCCTAGGAATATGCTAGATAAGCAAAACTACCTGAAGGGAAAGATGACCAGTGGATGTGGGTTTGGAACTACCTTGGGATTCCAGTTGGGGAGGAAGGAGCTCACACCTGGTGGAAACAAGGGGAAGGTAGGAGGGAGAGAAGAGGGGGGAAGATATGGAGGGAGGGAGTATCCTTGCCCCACTGCAAGGGCAAGTGCTGCTCTGAGAGGACCTCAGGAGGCCTCCTGCCATGCCAGACTTGTCCACCTGCACAGCCTCCCTCAGTGCTAGCCCCTGCTAATAATGGAGAGGAAACCCAAGCCCAGAGGCGAAGGATAGGGCAAGAGGCAGTGCCCATACCAGGAATGCAAGCTCCTAGAAACTACCAGACACAGCTTATGGAGGCAGACCCAACACCTCCCTCTGCCCACAGCACCATGTTCATGAGGTGCTGCTGCTGCCCTTCCTCCCATCCCACCGGAGTGGGCACTGACAGGGTGCAAAAAACCCTAAGTACAGAGCAGCCCTCTCCACATGGTGCCTTGCTGGGGCTCCAGGCTGCAGCAGGCTCCTGAGGGGCTGAAGTCTGCCATGCAGTGCTTCCCCAGCCCTAGCCCCACACACAGGTGCTGCAGGGACTGAGCCCTTCTGCTCAGCCAAGTCAGGATAACACAATGAAACCTCTCTTGGGAGCTGGGGGAGCCGGAGCAGAGCTCCCAGACCAGGGACTTACCCCTTCTCCCTCTGATGGCCCTTGTCTTGGCAGAGATCACCTCTGCTCCTTGCCCAGGTGCCTCGCGTGCAGGCAGTGATGCTGACAATAGCCTGCAGCTGGGAAGGGGGGCTCACAGGGTCTGGAGGCAGATCCCACTATGCAACGGCCACCTGTGTATAGCTTTCCCCCACGTCGAACCCCTCCCCTTCAGTCTCCCCTCCATGCACGGCTGCCCCTCTTCCCAGCAAAGCACAGTCAAAGAATGAAAAGCAG
>NW_008670872.1:12842-13158 GCF_000695815.1 Acanthisitta chloris
CTAAAACCGGCAGTATCCCCTGCCCACCCAGCACCAGCAGGCTCAAACCTCAGCGATACAGCCCACGGCTGCCCAGCTCCAGCATTCGACCGGGAGCCCAGGAAACCTGCAGCAGGCAGGGCAGGGAAATCCCATGCAGCAACCGGTTACGGGGAGGACAGCCCAGGTTGAGGACAGACCTTTGTCTCTGCCTGCCTGTCTCGCTCGCTCGCTGCCGGAGGAGGAAGAGGGGGGCGGTGGGGGACAGCGAGCAAAGATAACACCCCTAGAAGGGATGTCACAGCCACGTTAATCACCTGGAATTCCAGCTAGCGCA